>NW_027223005.1:0-64132 GCF_030179905.1 Drosophila bipectinata | reverse complement strand
GAGTATTGTTTTTTATGTTTAGATGTTAAAAAACGCTCTAGCGTGTTTCAAAAAACCTATATTTACAATCAAAACATAAAAAAACAAAAAAAAATTTGGAGTATTGTTTTTTATGTTTAGATGTTAAAAAAACGCTCTAGCGTGTTCCAAAAAAACCTATATTTACAATCAAAACATGAAAAAACACAAGAAAAAATTTAGAGTATTGTTTTTTTTTATGTTTAAATGTTAAAAAACGCTCTAGCGTTTCCAAGAAACCTAAATTTACAATCAAAACATAAAAAAACACAAGAAAAAATGTGGAGTATTGTTTTTTTATGTTTATATGTTAAAAAACGCTCTAGCGTGTTCCAAAAAACCTATATTTACAATCAAAACATGAAAAAATACAAAACAAAATTTAGAGTATTGTTTTTTTATGTTTAGATGTTAAAAAACGCTCTAGCGTGTTCCAAAAAACCTATATTTACAATCAAAACATAAAAAACACAAGAAAAAATTTGGAGTATTGTTTTTTTATGTTTAGATGTTAAAAAACGCTCTAGCGTGTTTTAAAAAACCTATATTTACAACCAAAACATGAAAAAATACAAAACAAAATTTAGAGTATTGTTTTTTTATGTTTAGATGTTAAAAAAACGCTCTAGCGTGTTCCAAAAAACATATATTTACAATCAAAACATGAAAAAATACAAAACAAAATTTAGAGTATTGTTTTTTTATGTTTAGATGTTGAAAAACGCTCTAGCGTGTTCCAAAAAAACCTATATTTACAACCAACACAGAAAAAAACACAAGAAAAAATTTAGAGTATTGTTTTTTTATGTTTAGATGTTAAAAAACGCTCTAGCGTGTTCCAAAAAACCTATATTTACAATCAAAACATGAAAAAATACAAAACAAAATTTAGAGTATTGTTTTTTTATGTTTAGATGTTAAAAAAAAACGCTCTAGCGTGTTCCAAAAAACCTATATTTACAATCAAAACATGAAAAAATACAAAACAAAATTTAGAGTATTGTTTTTTTATGTTTAGATGTTAAAAAACGCTCTAGCGTGTTCCAAAAAACCTATATTTACAATCAAAACATAAAAAACACAAAACAAAATTTGGAGTATTGTTTTATTATGTTTAGATGTTAAAAAAAACGCTCTAGCGTGTTCCAAAAAACCTATATTTACAATCAAAACATGAAAAAATACAAAACAAAATTTAGAGTATTGTTTTTTTATGTTTAGATGTTAAAAAACGCTCTAGCGTGTTCCAAAAAACCTATATTTACAATCAAAACATGAAAAAATACAAAACAAAACTTAGAGTATTGTTTTTTTATGTTTAGATGTTAAAAAAACGCTCTAGCGTGTTCCAAAAAACCTATATTTACAATCAAAACATAAAAAAACACAAGAAAAAATTTGGAGTATTGTTTTTTTATGTTTAGATGTTAAAAAACGCTCTAGCGTGTTCCAAAAAACCTATATTTACAATCAAAACATAAAAAAACACAAAACAAAATTTGGAGTATTGTTTTATTATGTTTAGATGTTAAAAAAACGCTCTAGCGTGTTCCAAAAAACCTATATTTACAATCAAAACATGAAAAAATACAAAACAAAATTTGGAGTATTGTTTTTTATGTTTAGATGTTAAAAAACGCTCTAGCGTGTTCCAAAAAACCTATATTTACAATCAAAACATGAAAAAATACAAAACAAAATTTAGAGTATTGTTTTTTTATGTTTAGATGTTAAAAAACGCTCTAGCGTGTTCCAAAAAACCTATATTTACAATCAAAACATAAAAAAACACAAAACAAAATTTGGAGTATTGTTTTTTTATGTTTAGATGTTAAAAAACGCTCTAGCGTGTTCCAAAAAACCTATATTTACAATCAAAACATAAAAAAACACAAAACAAAATTTGGAGTATTGTTTTTTTATGTTTAGATGTTAAAAAACGCTCTAGCGTGTTCCAAAAAACCTATATTTACAATCAAAACATGAAAAAATACAAAACAAAATTTAGAGTATTGTTTTTTTATGTTTAGATGTTAAAAAACGCTCTAGCGTGTTCCAAAAAACCTATATTTACAATCAAAACATAAAAAACACAAAACAAAATTTAGAGTATTGTTTTTTTATGTTTAGATGTTGAAAAACGCTCTAGCGTGTTCCAAAAAACCTATATTTACAATCAAAACATGAAAAAATACAAAACAAAACTTAGAGTATTGTTTTTTTATGTTTAGATGTTAAAACACGCTCTAGCGTGTTCCAAAAAACCTATATTTACAATCAAAACATGAAAAAATACAAAACAAAATTTAGAGTATTGTTTTTTTATGTTTAGATGTTAAAAACGCTCTAGCGTGTTCCAAAAAACCTATATTTACAATCAAAACATAAAAAAACACACAACAAAATTTGGAGTATTGTTTTTTTATGTTTAGATGTTGAAAAACGCTCTAGCGTGTTCCAAAAAACCTATATTTACAATCAAAACATGAAAAAATACAAAACAAAACTTAGAGTATTGTTTTTTTATGTTTAGATGTTAAAACACGCTCTAGCGTGTTCCAAAAAACCTATATTTACAATCAAAACATGAAAAAATACAAAACAAAATTTGGAGTATTGTTTTTTTATGTTTAGATGTTAAAAAACGCTCTAGCGTGTTCCAAAAAACCTATATTTACAATCAAAACATAAAAAAACACAAAACAAAATTTGGAGTATTGTTTTTTTTATGTTTAGATGTTAAAAAACGCTCTAGCGTGTTCCAAAAAACCTATATTTACAATCAAAACATGAAAAAATACAAAACAAAATTTAGAGTATTGTTTTTTTATGTTTAGATGTTAAAAAACGCTCTAGCGTGTTCCAAAAAACCTATATTTACAATCAAAACATAAAAAACACAAAACAAAATTTGGAGTATTGTTTTATTATGTTTAGATGTTAAAAAACGCTCTAGCGTGTTCCAAAAAACCTATATTTACAATCAAAACATAAAAAAACACAAGAACAAATGTGGAGTATTGTTTTTTTATGTTTAGATGTTAAAAAACGCTCTAGCGTGTTTTAAAAAACCTATATTTACATCCAAAATATGAAAAAATACAAAACAAAATTTAGAGTATTGTTTTTTTATGTTTAGATGTTAAAAAACGCTCTAGCGTGTTCCAAAAAACCTATATTTACAATCAAAACATGAAAAAATACAAAACAAAATTTAGAGTATTGTTTTTTTATGTTTAGATGTTAAAAAACGCTCTAGCGTGTTCCAAAAAACCTATATTTACAATCAAAACATAAAAAAACACAAGAAAAAATTTGGAGTATTGTTTTTTTATGTTTAGATGTTAAAAAACGCTCTAGCGTGTTCCAAAAAACCTATATTTACAATCAAAACATAAATAAACACAAAACAAAATTTGGAGTATTGTTTTATTATGTTTAGATGTTAAAAAAACGCTCTAGCGTGTTCCAAAAAACCTATATTTACAATCAAAACATGAAAAAATACAAAACAAAACTTAGAGTATTGTTTTTTTATGTTTAGATGTTAAAAAACGCTCTAGCGTGTTCCAAAAAACCTATATTTACAATCAAAACATGAAAAAATACAAAACAAAACTTAGAGTATTGTTTTTTTATGTTTAGATGTTAAAAAAACGCTCTAGCGTGTTCCAAAAAACCTATATTTACAATCAAAACATAAAAAAAACACAAGAAAAAATTTGGAGTATTGTTTTTTTATGTTTAGATGTTGAAAAACGCTCTAGCGTGTTCCAAAAAACCTATATTTACAATCAAAACATGAAAAAATACAAAACAAAACTTAGAGTATTGTTTTTTTATGTTTAGATGTTAAAACACGCTCTAGCGTGTTCCAAAAAACCTATATTTACAATCAAAACATGAAAAAATACAAAACAAAATTTAGAGTATTGTTGTTTTATGTTTAGATGTTAAAAAACGCTCTAGCGTGTTCCAAAAAACCTATATTTACAATCAAAACATAAAAAAACACACAACAAAATTTGGAGTATTGTTTTTTTATGTTTAGATGTTGAAAAACGCTCTAGCGTGTTCCAAAAAACCTATATTTACAATCAAAACATGAAAAAATACAAAACAAAACTTAGAGTATTGTTTTTTTATGTTTAGATGTTAAAACACGCTCTAGCGTGTTCCAAAAAACCTATATTTACAATCAAAACATGAAAAAATACAAAACAAAATTTGGAGTATTGTTTTTTTATGTTTAGATGTTAAAAAACGCTCTAGCGTGTTCCAAAAAACCTATATTTACAATCAAAACATAAAAAAACACAAAACAAAATTTGGAGTATTGTTTTTTTATGTTTAGATGTTAAAAAACGCTCTAGCGTGTTCCAAAAAACCTATATTTACAATCAAAACATGAAAAAATACAAAACAAAATTTAGAGTATTGTTTTTTTATGTTTAGATGTTAAAAAACGCTCTAGCGTGTTCCAAAAAACCTATATTTACAATCAAAACATAAAAAACACAAAACAAAATTTGGAGTATTGTTTTATTATGTTTAGATGTTAAAAAACGCTCTAGCGTGTTCCAAAAAACCTATATTTACAATCAAAACATAAAAAACACAAGAAAAAATTTGGAGTATTGTTTTTTTATGTTTAGATGTTGAAAAACGCTCTAGCGTGTTCCAAAAAACCTATATTTACAATCAAAACATGAAAAAATACAAAACAAAACTTAGAGTATTGTTTTTTTATGTTTAGATGTTAAAACACGCTCTAGCGTGTTCCAAAAAACCTATATTTACAATCAAAACATGAAAAAATACAAAACAAAATTTAGAGTATTGTTTTTTTATGTTTAGATGTTAAAAACGCTCTAGCGTGTTCCAAAAAACCTATATTTACAATCAAAACATAAAAAAACACACAACAAAATTTGGAGTATTGTTTTTTTATGTTTAGATGTTGAAAAACGCTCTAGCGTGTTCCAAAAAACCTATATTTACAATCAAAACATGAAAAAATACAAAACAAAACTTAGAGTATTGTTTTTTTATGTTTAGATGTTAAAACACGCTCTAGCGTGTTCCAAAAAACCTATATTTACAATCAAAACATGAAAAAATACAAAACAAAATTTGGAGTATTGTTTTTTTATGTTTAGATGTTAAAAAACGCTCTAGCGTGTTCCAAAAAACCTATATTTACAATCAAAACATAAAAAAACACAAAACAAAATTTGGAGTATTGTTTTTTTATGTTTAGATGTTAAAAAACGCTCTAGCGTGTTCCAAAAAACCTATATTTACAATCAAAACATGAAAAAATACAAAACAAAATTTAGAGTATTGTTTTTTTATGTTTAGATGTTAAAAAACGCTCTAGCGTGTTCCAAAAAACCTATATTTACAATCAAAACATAAAAAACACAAAACAAAATTTGGAGTATTGTTTTATTATGTTTAGATGTTAAAAAACGCTCTAGCGTGTTCCAAAAAACCTATATTTACAATCAAAACATAAAAAAACACAAGAACAAATGTGGAGTATTGTTTTTTTATGTTTAGATGTTAAAAAACGCTCTAGCATGTTTTAAAAAACCTATATTTACATCCAAAATATGAAAAAATACAAAACAAAATTTAGAGTATTGTTTTTTTATGTTTAGATGTTAAAAAACGCTCTAGCGTGTTCCAAAAAACCTATATTTACAATCAAAACATGAAAAAATACAAAACAAAATTTAGAGTATTGTTTTTTTATGTTTAGATGTTAAAAACGCTCTAGCGTGTTCCAAAAAACCTATATTTACAATCAAAACATAAAAAACACAAGAAAAAATTTGGAGTATTGTTTTTTTATGTTTAGATGTTAAAAAACGCTCTAGCGTGTTTTAAAAAACCTATATTTACATCCAAAATATGAAAAAATACAAAACAAAATTTAGAGTATTGTTTTTTTATGTTTAGATGTTAAAAAACGCTCTAGCGTGTTCCAAAAAACCTATATTTACAATCAAAACATGAAAAAATACAAAACAAAATTTAGAGTATTGTTTTTTTATGTTTAGATGTTAAAAAACGCTCTAGCGTGTTTTAAAAAACCTATATTTACAACCAAAACATGAAAAAATACAAAACAAAATTTAGAGTATTGTTTTTTTATGTTTAGATGTTAAAAAACGCTCTAGCGTGTTCCAAAAAACCTATATTTACAATCAAAACATAAAAAAACACAAGAAAAAATTTGGAGTATTGTTTTTTTATGTTTAGATGTTAAAAAACGCTCTAGCGTGTTTTAAAAAACCTATATTTACAACCAAAACATGAAAAAATACAAAACAAAATTTAGAGTATTGTTTTTTTATGTTTAGATGTTAAAAAACGCTCTAGCGTGTTCCAAAAAACCTATATTTACAATCAAAACATAAAAAAACACAAGAAAAAATTTGGAGTATTGTTTTTTTATGTTTAGATGTTAAAAAACGCTCTAGCGTGTTCCAAAAAACCTATATTTACAATCAAAACATGAAAAAATACAAAACAAAATTTAGAGTATTGTTTTTTTATGTTTAGATGTTAAAAAACGCTCTAGCGTGTTCCAAAAAACCTATATTTACAATCAAAACATGAAAAAATACAAAACAAAATTTAGAGTATTGTTTTTTTATGTTTAGATGTTAAAAAACGCTCTAGCGTGTTCCAAAAAACCTATATTTACAATCAAAACATAAAAAACACAAAACAAAATTTGGAGTATTGTTTTATTATGTTTAGATGTTAAAAAAAACGCTCTAGCGTGTTCCAAAAAACCTATATTTACAATCAAAACATGAAAAAATACAAAACAAAATTTAGAGTATTGTTTTTTTATGTTTAGATGTTAAAAAACGCTCTAGCGTGTTCCAAAAAACCTATATTTACAATCAAAACATGAAAAAATACAAAACAAAACTTAGAGTATTGTTTTTTTATGTTTAGATGTTAAAAAACGCTCTAGCGTGTTCCAAAAAACCTATATTTACAATCAAAACATGAAAAAATACAAAACAAAATTTAGAGTATTGTTTTTTTATGTTTAGATGTTAAAAAAAACGCTCTAGCGTGTTCCAAAAAACCTATATTTACAATCAAAACATAAAAAAACACAAGAAAAAATTTGGAGTATTGTTTTTTTATGTTTAGATGTTAAAAAACGCTCTAGCGTGTTCCAAAAAACCTATATTTACAATCAAAACATAAAAAAACACAAAACAAAATTTGGAGTATTGTTTTATTATGTTTAGATGTTAAAAAAACGCTCTAGCGTGTTCCAAAAAACCTATATTTACAATCAAAACATGAAAAAATACAAAACAAAATTTGGAGTATTGTTTTTTATGTTTAGATGTTAAAAAACGCTCTAGCGTGTTCCAAAAAACCTATATTTACAATCAAAACATGAAAAAATACAAAACAAAATTTAGAGTATTGTTTTTTTATGTTTAGATGTTAAAAAACGCTCTAGCGTGTTCCAAAAAACCTATATTTACAATCAAAACATGAAAAAATACAAAACAAAATTTAGAGTATTGTTTTTTTATGTTTAGATGTTAAAAAACGCTCTAGCGTGTTCCAAAAAACCTATATTTACAATCAAAACATAAAAAACACAAAACAAAATTTGGAGTATTGTTTTATTATGTTTAGATGTTAAAAAACGCTCTAGCGTGTTCCAAAAAACCTATATTTACAATCAAAACATAAAAAAACACAAGAACAAATGTGGAGTATTGTTTTTTTATGTTTAGATGTTAAAAAACGCTCTAGCGTGTTTTAAAAAACCTATATTTACATCCAAAATATGAAAAAATACAAAACAAAATTTAGAGTATTGTTTTTTTATGTTTAGATGTTAAAAAACGCTCTAGCGTGTTCCAAAAAACCTATATTTACAATCAAAACATGAAAAAATACAAAACAAAATTTAGAGTATTGTTTTTTTATGTTTAGATGTTAAAAAACGCTCTAGCGTGTTCCAAAAAACCTATATTTACAATCAAAACATAAAAAACACAAGAAAAAATTTGGAGTATTGTTTTTTTATGTTTAGATGTTAAAAAACGCTCTAGCGTGTTTTCAAAAAACCTATATTTACAACCAAAACATGAAAAAATACAAAACAAAATTTAGAGTATTGTTTTTTTATGTTTAGATGTTAAAAAAACGCTCTAGCGTGTTCCAAAAAACATATATTTACAATCAAAACATGAAAAAATACAAAACAAAATTTAGAGTATTGTTTTTTTATGTTTAGATGTTAAAAAACGCTCTAGCGTGTTCCAAAAAACCTATATTTACAATCAAAACATAAAAAAACACAAGAAAAAATTTAGAGTATTGTTTTTTTATGTTTAGATGTTAAAAAACGCTCTAGCGTGTTCCAAAAAACCTATATTTACAATCAAAACATGAAAAAATACAAAACAAAATTTAGAGTATTGTTTTTTTATGTTTAGATGTTAAAAAACGCTCTAGCGTGTTCCAAAAAACCTATATTTACAATCAAAACATGAAAAAATACAAAACAAAATTTAGAGTATTGTTTTTTTATGTTTAGATGTTAAAAAACGCTCTAGCGTGTTCCAAAAAACCTATATTTACAATCAAAACATAAAAAACACAAAACAAAATTTGGAGTATTGTTTTATTATGTTTAGATGTTAAAAAAACGCTCTAGCGTGTTCCAAAAAACCTATATTTACAATCAAAACATGAAAAAATACAAAACAAAATTTAGAGTATTGTTTTTTTATGTTTAGATGTTAAAAAAACGCTCTAGCGTGTTCCAAAAAACCTATATTTACAATCAAAACATGAAAAAATACAAAACAAAACTTAGAGTATTGTTTTTTTATGTTTAGATGTTAAAAAACGCTCTAGCGTGTTCCAAAAAACCTATATTTACAATCAAAACATGAAAAAATACAAAACAAAATTTGGAGTATTGTTTTTTATGTTTAGATGTTAAAAAACGCTCTAGCGTGTTCCAAAAAACCTATATTTACAATCAAAACATGAAAAAATACAAAACAAAATTTAGAGTATTGTTTTTTTATGTTTAGATGTTAAAAAACGCTCTAGCGTGTTCCAAAAAACCTATATTTACAATCAAAACATAAAAAAACACAAAACAAAATTTGGAGTATTGTTTTTTTATGTTTAGATGTTAAAAAACGCTCTAGCGTGTTCCAAAAAACCTATATTTACAATCAAAACATAAAAAAACACAAAACAAAATTTGGAGTATTGTTTTTTTATGTTTAGATGTTAAAAAACGCTCTAGCGTGTTCCAAAAAACCTATATTTACAATCAAAACATGAAAAAATACAAAACAAAATTTAGAGTATTGTTTTTTTATGTTTAGATGTTAAAAAACGCTCTAGCGTGTTCCAAAAAACCTATATTTACAATCAAAACATAAAAAACACAAAACAAAATTTGGAGTATTGTTTTATTATGTTTAGATGTTAAAAAAACGCTCTAGCGTGTTCCAAAAAACCTATATTTACAATCAAAACATGAAAAAATACAAAACAAAATTTAGAGTATTGTTTTTTTATGTTTAGATGTTAAAAAACGCTCTAGCGTGTTCCAAAAAACCTATATTTACAATCAAAACATGAAAAAATACAAAACAAAACTTAGAGTATTGTTTTTTTATGTTTAGATGTTAAAACACGCTCTAGCGTGTTCCAAAAAACCTATATTTACAATCAAAACATGAAAAAATACAAAACAAAATTTAGAGTATTGTTTTTTTATGTTTAGATGTTAAAAACGCTCTAGCGTGTTCCAAAAAACCTATATTTACAATCAAAACATAAAAAAACACACAACAAAATTTGGAGTATTGTTGTTTTATGTTTAGATGTTAAAAAACGCTCTAGCGTGTTCCAAAAAACCTATATTTACAATCAAAACATGAAAAAATACAAAACAAAATTTAGATTATTGTTTTTTTATGTTTAGATGTTAAAAAACGCTCTAGCGTGTTCCAAAAAACCTATATTTACAATCAAAACATGAAAAAATACAAAACAAAATTTAGAGTATTGTTTTTTTATGTTTAGATGTTAAAAAACGCTCTAGCGTGTTCCAAAAAACCTATATTTACAATCAAAACATGAAAAAATACAAAACAAAATTTGGAGTATTGTTTTTTTATGTTTAGATGTTAAAAAACGCTCTAGCGTGTTCCAAAAAACCTATATTTACAATCAAAACATGAAAAAATACAAAACAAAATTTAGAGTATTGTTTTTTTATGTTTAGATGTTAAAAAACGCTCTAGCGTGTTCCAAAAAACCTATATTTACAATCAAAACATAAAAAAACACAAAACAAAATTTGGAGTATTGTTTTTTTATGTTTAGATGTTAAAAAACGCTCTAGCGTGTTCCAAAAAACCTATATTTACAATCAAAACATAAAAAAACACAAAACAAAATTTGGAGTATTGTTTTTTTATGTTTAGATGTTAAAAAACGCTCTAGCGTGTTCCAAAAAACCTATATTTACAATCAAAACATGAAAAAATACAAAACAAAATTTAGAGTATTGTTTTTTTATGTTTAGATGTTAAAAAACGCTCTAGCGTGTTCCAAAAAACCTATATTTACAATCAAAACATAAAAAACACAAAACAAAATTTGGAGTATTGTTTTTTTATGTTTAGATGTTAAAAAAACGCTCTAGCGTGTTCCAAAAAACCTATATTTACAATCAAAACATGAAAAAATACAAAACAAAATTTAGAGTATTGTTTTTTTATGTTTAGATGTTGAAAAACGCTCTAGCGTGTTCCAAAAAACCTATATTTACAATCAAAACATGAAAAAATACAAAACAAAACTTAGAGTATTGTTTTTTTATGTTTAGATGTTAAAACACGCTCTAGCGTGTTCCAAAAAACCTATATTTACAATCAAAACATGAAAAAATACAAAACAAAATTTAGAGTATTGTTTTTTTATGTTTAGATGTTAAAAACGCTCTAGCGTGTTCCAAAAAACCTATATTTACAATCAAAACATAAAAAAACACACAACAAAATTTGGAGTATTGTTGTTTTATGTTTAGATGTTAAAAAACGCTCTAGCGTGTTCCAAAAAACCTATATTTACAATCAAAACATGAAAAAATACAAAACAAAATTTAGATTATTGTTTTTTTATGTTTAGATGTTAAAAAACGCTCTAGCGTGTTCCAAAAAACCTATATTTACAATCAAAACATAAAAAACACAAGAAAAAATTTAGAGGATTGTTTTTTTATGTTTAGATGTTAAAAAACGCTCTAGCGTGTTCCAAAAAACCTATATTTACAATCAAAACATGAAAAAATACAAAACAAAATTTAGAGTATTGTTTTTTTATGTTTAGATGTTAAAAAACGCTCTAGCGTGTTCCAAAAAACCTATATTTACAATCAAAACATGAAAAAATACAAAACAAAATTTAGAGTATTGTTTTTTTATGTTTAGATGTTAAAAAACGCTCTAGCGTGTTCCAAAAAACCTATATTTACAATCAAAACATAAAAAAACACAAGCAAGCATTTAGAGTATTGTTTTTGTATGTTTAGATGTTAAAAAACGCTCTAGCGTGTTCCAAAAAACCTATATTTACAATCAAAACATAAAAAAACACAAGAAAAAATTTGGAGTATTGTTTTTTTATGTTTAGATGTTAAAAAACGCTCTAGCGTGTTCCAAAAAACCTATATTTACAGCCAAAACATGAAAAAATACAAAACAAAATTTGGAGTATTGTTTTTTTATGTTTAGATGTTAAAAAACGCTCTAGCGTGTTCCAAAAAACCTATATTTACAATCAAAACATAAAAAAACACAAGAAAAAATTTGGAGTATTGTTTTTTTATGTTTAGATGTTAAAAAACGCTCTAGCGTGTTCCAAAAAACCTATATTTACAACCAAAACATGAAAAAATACAAAACAAAATTTGGAGTATTGTTTTTTTATGTTTATGTGTTAAAAAACGCTCTAGCGTGTTCCAAAAAACCTATATTTACAATCAAAACATGAAAAAATACAAAACAAAATTTGGAGTATTGTTTTTTTATGTTTATATGTTAAAAAACGCTCTAGCGTGTTCCAAAAAACCTATATTTACAATCAAAACATGAAAAAATACAAAACAAAATTTGGAGTATTGTTTTTTTATGTTTAGATGTTAAAAAACGCTCTAGCGTGTTCCAAAAAACCTATATTTACAATCAAAACATAAAAAAACACAAGAAAAAATTTGGAGTATTGTTTTTTTATGTTTAGATGTTAAAAAACGCTCTAGCGTGTTCCAAAAAACCTATATTTACAATCAAAACATGAAAAAATACAAAACAAAATTTAGAGTATTGATTTTTTATGTTTAGATGTTAAAAAACGCTCTAGCGTGTTCCAAAAAACCTATATTTACAATCAAAACATAAAAAAACACAAGAAAAAATTTAGAGTATGTTTTTTATGTTTAGATGTTAAAAAACGCTCTAGCGTGTTCCAAAAAACCTATATTTACAATCAAAACATAAAAAAAACACAAGAAAAAATTTAGAGTATTGTTTTTATATGGGCACTTGTGGAGTGCCCGGCCGATCCCCCTGCCGAGGAGGGAGTGCCCAGCCGATTCCCCTGCAAGCTGATACCCCTGCCGAGACGTGAAGTGCCTGGCCGATCTCCATGCCAAGGCCTGGAGTGTTGGCCGATCCCCCTGGCGAGGCGTGGAGTGCCCAGCCGATTTCCCTGCCGACGCGTGAAGGGCCTGGCCTATTCCCTGCTAGCTGATAACCCGCCAATACGTGACGTGCCTGGCCGATCTCACTTCCAAGGCCTGGAGTGCCCGGCCGATCCTCCTGCCGAGGTGGGAGTGCCTAGCCGATTTCCCTGCAAGCTGATACCCCTGCCGAGACGTGAAGTGCCTGGCAGATCTCCATGCCAAGGCCTGGAGTGTTGGCCGATCCCCCTGGCGAGGAGTGGAGTGCCCAGCCGATTTCCCTGCCTACGCGTGAAGGGCCTGGCCTATTCCCTGCTAGCTGATAACCCGCCAATACGTGACGTGCCTGGCCGATCTCCCTGCCAAGGCCTGGAGTGCCCGGCCGATCCCCCTGCCGAGGTGGGAGTGCCTAGCCGATTCCCCTACCGACGCGTGGAGTGCCTGGCCGATCCCCAGCCAGCTGATAACCCTCCAATACGTGAAGTGGAGGAGTTCCCCGCCGATTCCCCTGCCGACACGTGGAGTTCCTGGCCGGTCGCCTGCCAGCTGATAACCCGCCAATACGTGAAGTGCCTGGCCGATCTCCCTGCCAAGGCCTGGAGTGCCCGGCCAATTCCCCTGCCTAGGCCTGGAGTGTTGTACGATCCCCCTGGCGAGGCGTGGAGTGCCCAGCCGATTTCCCTGCCGACGCGTGAAGGGCCTGGCCGATCCCCAGCCAGCTGATAACCCGCCAATACGTAAAGTGCCTGGCGATCTCCCTGCCAAGGCCTGGAGTGCCCGGCCGATCCCCCTGCTGAGGTGGGAGTGCCTAGCCGTTTCCCCTACCGACGCGTGGCCGATCGCCTGCCAGCTGATAACCCTCCAATACGTGAAGTGCCTGGTCGGTCTCCCTGCCAAGGCCTTGAGTGCCCGGCCGATCCCCCTGCCGAGGTGGGAGTGCCCAGCCGATTCCCCTGCAAGCTGATACCCATGCCGAGACGTGAAGTGCCTGGCCGATCTCCATGCCAAGGCCTGGAGTGTTGGCCGATCCCCCTGGCGAGGCGTGGAGTGCCCAGCCGATTTCCCTGCCGACGCGTGGAGGGCCTGGCCTATTCCCTGCCAGCTGATAACCCGCCAATACGTGACGTGCCTGGCCGATCTCCCTGCCAAGGCCTGGAGTGCCCGGCCGATCCCCCTGCCGAGGTGGGAGTGCCTAGCCGATTTCCCTGCAAGCTGATACCCCTGCCGAGACGTGAAGTGCCTGGCCGATCTCCCTGCCAAGGCCTTGAGTGTCCGGCCGATCCATCTGCCGAGGCGAGGAGTTCCCCGCCGATTCCCCTCCCGACACGTGGAGTCCCTGGCCGATCGCCTGCCAGCTGATAACCCGCCAATACGTGAAGTGCCTGGCCGATCTCCCTGCCAAGGCCTGGAGTGCCCGGCCGATCCTCCTGCCGAGGTGGGAGTGCCTAGCCGATTTCCCTGCCGACGCGTGGAGGGCCTGGCCTATTCCCTGCTAGCTGATAACCCGCCAATACGTGACGTGCCTGGCCGATCTCCCTGCCAAGGCCTGGAGTGCCCGGCCGATCCCCCTGCCGAGGTGGGAGTGCCTAGCCGATTTCCCTGCAAGCTGATACCCCTGCCGAGACGTGAAGTGCCTGGCCGATCTCCATGCCAAGGCCTGGAGTGGTGGCCGATCCCCCTGCCGATGCGAGGAGTGCCCAGCCGATTCCCCTGCCGACGCGTGAAGGGCCTGGCCGATCCCCAGCCAGCTGATAACCCGCCAATACGTAAAGTGCCTGGCCGATCTCCCTGCCAAGGCCTGGAGTGCCCGGCCGATCCCCCTGCCGAGGTGGGAGTGCCTAGCCGATTTCCCTGCAAGCTGATACCCCTGCCGAGACGTGAAGTGCCTGGCCGATCTCCATGCCAAGGCCTGGAGTGTTGGCCGATCCCCCTGGCGATGCGTGGAGTGCCCAGCCGATTTCCCTGCCGACGCGTGAAGGGCCTGGCCTATTCCCTGCCAGCTGATAACCCGCCAATACGTGACGTGCCTGGCCGATCTCAATTCCAAGGCCTGGAGTGCCCGGCCGATCCTCCTGCCGAGGTGGGAGTGCCTAGCCGATTTCCCTGCAAGCTGATACCCCTGCCGAGACGTGAAGTGCCTGGCCGATCTCCATCCCAAGGCCTGGAGTGGTGGCCGATCCCCCTTGCGAGGCGTGGAGTGCCCAGCCGATTTCCCTGCCGACGCGTGGAGGGCCTGGCCTATTCCCTGCAAGCTGATAACCCGCCAATACGTGACGTGCCTGGCCGATCTCCCTGCCAAGGCCTGGAGTGCCCGGCCGATCCCCCTGCCGAGGTGGGAGTGCCCAGCCGATTCCCCTGCAAGCTGATACCCCTGCCGAGACGTGAAGTGCCTGGCCGATCTCCATGCCAAGGCCTGGAGTGTTGGCCGATCCCCAGCCAGCTGATAACCCTCCAATACGTGAAGTGCCTGGTCGATCTCCCTGCCAAGGCCTTGAGTGCCCGGCCGATCCACCTGCTAATGCGAGGAGTGCCCAGCCGATCCCCCTGCCGAGGTGGGAGTGCCTAGCCGATTCCCCTACCGACGCGTGGAGTGCCTGGCCGATCCCCAGCCAGCTGATAACCCTCCAATACGTGAAGTGCCTGGTCGGTCTCCCTGCCAAGGCCTTGAGTGCCCGGCCGATCCCCCTGCCGAGGTGGGAGTGCCCAGCCGATTCCCCTGCAAGCTGATACCCATGCCGAGACGTGAAGTGCCTGGCCGATCTCCATGCCTAGGCCTGGAGTGTTGGACGATCCCCCTGGCGAGGCGTGGAGTGCCCAGCCGATTTCCCTGCCGACGCGTGAAGGGCCTGGCCGATCCCCCTGCCGAGGAGGGAGTGCCCAGCCGATTCCCCTACAAGCTGATGCCCCTACCGAGACGTGAAGTGCCTGGCCGATCTCCATGCCAAGGCCTGGAGTGTTGGCCGATCCCCCTGGCGAGGCGTGGAGTGCCCAGCCGATTTCCCTGCCGACGCGTGGAGGGCCTGGCCTATTCCCTGCCAGCTGATAACCCGCCAATACGTGACGTGCCTGGCCGATCTCACTTCCAAGGCCTGGAGTGCCCGGCCGATCCTCCTGCCGAGGTGGGAGTGCCTAGCCGATTTCCGAGACGTGAAGTGCCTGGCCGATCTCCATGCCAAGGCCTGGAGTGGTGGCCGATCCCCCTGGCAAGGCG
Organism: Drosophila bipectinata; assembly: GCF_030179905.1. Classification (NCBI taxonomy): domain Eukaryota; kingdom Metazoa; phylum Arthropoda; class Insecta; order Diptera; family Drosophilidae; genus Drosophila; species Drosophila bipectinata. The sequence continues at coordinate 48,137 of NW_027223005.1, read as the reverse complement.
TGGAGTGCCCAGCCGATTCCCCTGCCGACACGTGGAGTCCCTGGCCGATCGCCTGCCAGCTGATAACCCGCCAATACGTGAAGTGCCTGGCCGATCTCCCTGCCAAGGCCTGGAGTGCCCGGCCGATCCCCCTGCCGAGGAGGGAGTGCCCAGCCGATTCCCCTACAAGCTGATACCCCTGCCGAGACGTGAAGTGCCTGGCCGATCTCCATGCCAAGGCCTGGAGTGTTGGCCGATCCCCCTGGCGAGGCGTGGAGTGCCCAGCCGATTTCCCTGCCGACGCGTGGAGGGCCTGGCCTATTCCCTGCCAGCTGATAACCCGCCAATACGTGACGTGCCTGGCCGATCTCACTTCCAAGGCCTGGAGTGCCCGGCCGATCCTCCTGCCGAGGTGGGAGTGCCTAGCCGATTTCCGAGACGTGAAGTGCCTGGCCGATCTCCATGCCAAGGCCTGGAGTGGTGGCCGATCCCCCTGCCGATACGAGTAGTGCCCAGCCGATTCCCCTGCCGACACGTGGAGTCCCTGGGCGATCGCCTGCCAGCTGATAACCCGCCAATACGTGAAGTGCCTGGCCGATCTCCCTGCCAAGGCCTGGAGTGCCCGGCCGATCCCCCTGCCGAGGTGGGAGTGCCCAGCCGATTCCCCTGCAAGCTGATACCCCTGCCGAGACGTGAAGTACCTGGCCGATCTCCATGCCAAGGCCTGGAGTGTTGGCCGATCCCCCTGGCGAGGCGTGGAGTGCCCAGCCGATTTCCCTGCCGACGCGTGGAGGGCCTGGCCTATTCCCTGCCAGCTGATAACCCGCCAATACGTGAAGTGCCTGGCCGATCTCCCTGCCAAGGCCTGGAGTGCCCGGCCGATCCCCCTGCCGAGGTGGGAGTGCCCAGCCGATTCCCCTGCAAGCTGATACCCCTGCCGAGACGTGAAGTGCCTGGCCGATCTCCATGCCAAGGCCTGGAGTGTTGGCCGATCCCCAGCCAGCTGATAACCCTCCAATACGTGAAGTGCCTGGTCGATCTCCCTGCCAAGGCCTTGAGTGCCCGGCCGATCCACCTGCTAATGCGAGGAGTGCCCAGCCGATCCCCCTGCCGAGGTGGGAGTGCCTAGCCGATTCCCCTACCGACGCGTGGAGTGCCTGGCCGATCCCCAGCCAGCTGATAACCCTCCAATACGTGAAGTGCCTGGTCGGTCTCCCTGCCAAGGCCTTGAGTGCCCGGCCGATCCCCCTGCCGAGGTGGGAGTGCCCAGCCGATTCCCCTGCAAGCTGATACCCATGCCGAGACGTGAAGTGCCTGGCCGATCTCCATGCCTAGGCCTGGAGTGTTGGACGATCCCCCTGGCGAGGCGTGGAGTGCCCAGCCGATTTCCCTGCCGACGCGTGAAGGGCCTGGCCGATCCCCCTGCCGAGGAGGGAGTGCCCAGCCGATTCCCCTACAAGCTGATGCCCCTACCGAGACGTGAAGTGCCTGGCCGATCTCCATGCCAAGGCCTGGAGTGTTGGCCGATCCCCCTGGCGAGGCGTGGAGTGCCCAGCCGATTTCCCTGCCGACGCGTGGAGGGCCTGGCCTATTCCCTGCCAGCTGATAACCCGCCAATACGTGACGTGCCTGGCCGATCTCACTTCCAAGGCCTGGAGTGCCCGGCCGATCCTCCTGCCGAGGTGGGAGTGCCTAGCCGATTTCCGAGACGTGAAGTGCCTGGCCGATCTCCATGCCAAGGCCTGGAGTGGTGGCCGATCCCCCTGGCAAGGCGTGGAGTGCCCAGCCGATTCCCCTGCCGACACGTGGAGTCCCTGGCCGATCGCCTGCCAGCTGATAACCCGCCAATACGTGAAGTGCCTGGCCGATCTCCCTGCCAAGGCCTGGAGTGCCCGGCCGATCCCCCTGCCGAGGAGGGAGTGCCCAGCCGATTCCCCTACAAGCTGATACCCCTGCCGAGACGTGAAGTGCCTGGCCGATCTCCATGCCAAGGCCTGGAGTGTTGGCCGATCCCCCTGGCGAGGCGTGGAGTGCCCAGCCGATTTCCCTGCCGACGCGTGGAGGGCCTGGCCTATTCCCTGCCAGCTGATAACCCGCCAATACGTGACGTGCCTGGCCGATCTCACTTCCAAGGCCTGGAGTGCCCGGCCGATCCTCCTGCCGAGGTGGGAGTGCCTAGCCGATTTCCGAGACGTGAAGTGCCTGGCCGATCTCCATGCCAAGGCCTGGAGTGGTGGCCGATCCCCCTGCCGATACGAGTAGTGCCCAGCCGATTCCCCTGCCGACACGTGGAGTCCCTGGGCGATCGCCTGCCAGCTGATAACCCGCCAATACGTGAAGTGCCTGGCCGATCTCCCTGCCAAGGCCTGGAGTGCCCGGCCGATCCCCCTGCCGAGGTGGGAGTGCCCAGCCGATTCCCCTGCAAGCTGATACCCCTGCCGAGACGTGAAGTACCTGGCCGATCTCCATGCCAAGGCCTGGAGTGTTGGCCGATCCCCCTGGCGAGGCGTGGAGTGCCCAGCCGATTTCCCTGCCGACGCGTGGAGGGCCTGGCCTATTCCCTGCCAGCTGATAACCCGCCAATACGTGAAGTGCCTGGCCGATCTCCCTGTCAAGGCCTGGAGTGCCCGGCCGATCCCCCTGCCGAGGTGGGAGTGCCCAGCCGATTCCCCTGCAAGCTGATACCCCTGCCGAGACGTGAAAAACCTGGCCGATCTCCATGCCAAGGCCTGGAGTGTTGGCCGATCCCCCTGGCGAGGCGTGGAGTGCCCAGCCGATTTCCCTGCCGACGCGTGGAGGGCCTGGCCTATTCCCTGCCAGCTGATAACCCGCCAATACGTGAAGTGCCTGGCCGATCTCCCTGCCAAGGCCTTGAGTGTCCGGCCGATCCATCTGCCGAGGCGAGGAGTTCCCCGCCGATTCCCCTGCCGACACGTGGAGTTCCTGGCCGATCGCCTGCCAGCTGATAACCCGCCAATACGTGAAGTGCCTGGCCGATCTCCCTGCCAAAGCCTGGAGTGCCCGGCCGATCCCCCTGCCATGGTGGGAGTGCCCAGCCGATTTCCCTGCCGACGCGTGGAGGGCCTGGCCTATTCCCTGCTAGCTGATAACCCGCCAATACGTGACGTGCCTGGCCGATCTCCCTGCCAAGGCCTGGAGTGCCCGGCCGATCCCCCTGCCGAGGTGGGAGTGCCCAGCCGATTTCCCTGCCGACGCGTGGAGGGCCTGGCCTATTCCCTGCCAGCTGATAACCCGCCAATACGTGACGTGCCTGGCCGATCTCACTTCCAAGGCCTGGAGTGCCCGGCCGATCCCCCTGCCGAGGTGGGAGTGCCTAGCCGATTTCCCTGCAAGCTGATACCCCTGCCGAGACGTGAAGTGCCTGGCCGATTTTATGTTTAGATGTTAAAAAACGCTCTAGCGTGTTCCAAAAAACCTATATTTACAATCAAAACATAAAAAAACACAAGAAAGTGCCCGGCCGATCCCCCTGCCGAGGAGGGAGTGCCCAGCCGATTCCCCTGCAAGCTGATACCCCTGCCGAGACGTGAAGTGCCTGGCCGATCTCCGTGCCAAGGCATGGAGTGTTGGCCGATCCCCCTGGCGAGGCGTGGAGTGCCCAACCGATTTCCCTGCCGACGCGTGGTGGGCCTGGCCTATTCCCTGCCAGCTGATAACCCGCCAATACGTGACGTGCCTGGCCGATCTCCCTGCCAAGGCCTGGAGTGCCCGGCCGATCCCCCTGCCGAGGAGGGAGTGCCCAGCCGATTCCCCTGCAAGCTGATACCCCTGCCGAGACGTGAAGTGCCTGGCCGATCTCCATGCCAAGGCCTGGAGTGTTGGCCGATCCCCCTGGCGAGGCGTGGAGTGCCCAACCGATTTCCCTGCCGACGCGTGGAGGGTCTGGCCTATTCCCTGCCAGCTGATAACCCGCCAATACGTGACGTGCCTGGCCGATCTCACTTCCAAGGCCTGGAGTGCCCGGCCGATCCCCCTGCCGAGGTGGGAGTGCCTAGCCGATTTCCCTGCAAGCTGATACCCCTGCCGAGACGTGAAGTGCCTGGCCGATCTCCATGCCAAGGCCTGGAGTGTTGGCCGATCCCCCTGGCGAGGCGTGGAGTGCCCAGCCGATTTCCCTGCCGACGGGTGGAGGGCCTGGCCTATTCCCTGCCAGCTGATAACCCGCCAATACGTGAAGTGCCTGGCCGATCTCCCTGCCAAGGCCTTGAGTGTCCGGCCGATCCATCTGCCGAGGCGAGGAGTTCCCCGCCGATTCCCCTGCCGACACGTGGAGTTCCTGGCCGATCGCCTGCCAGCTGATAACCCGCCAATACGTGAAGTGCCTGGCCGATCTCCCTGCCAAAGCCTGGAGTGCCCGGCCGATCCCCCTGCCATGGTGGGAGTGCCCAGCCGATTTCCCTGCCGACGCGTGGAGGGCCTGGCCTATTCCCTGCTAGCTGATAACCCGCCAATACGTGACGTGCCTGGCCGATCTCCCTGCCAAGGCCTGGAGTGCCCGGCCGATCCCCCTGCCGAGGTGGGAGTGCCTAGCCGATTCCCCTACCGACGCGTGGAGTGCCTGGCCGATCCCCAGCCAGCTGATAACCCTCCAATACGTGAAGTGCCTGGCCGATCTCCCTGCCAAGGCCTTGAGTGTCCGGCCGATCCATCTGCCGAGGCGAGGAGTTCCCCGCCGATTCCCCTGCCGACACGTGGAGTTCCTGGCCGATCGCCTGCCAGCTGATAACCCGCCAATACGTGAAGTGCCTGGCCGATCTCCCTGCCAAGGCCTGGAGTGCCCAGCCAATTCCCCTGCCGACGCGTGGAGTGCCTGGCCGATTTCCCTGCCGACGCGTGGTGGGCCTGGCCTATTCCCTGCCAGCTGATAACCCGCCAAGACGTGACGTGCCTGGCCGATCTCCCTGCCAAGGCCTGGAGTGCCCGGCCGATCCCCCTGCCGAGGAGGGAGTGCCCAGCCGATTCCCCTGCAAGCTGATACCCCTGCCGAGACGTGAAGTGCCTGGCCGATCTCCATGCCAAGGCCTGGAGTGTTGGCCGATCCCCCTGGCGAGGCGTGGAGTGCCCAACCGATTTCCCTGCCGACGCGTGGAGGGCCTGGCCTATTCCCTGCCAGCTGATAACCCGCCAATACGTGACGTACCTGGCCGATCTCACTTCCAAGGCCTGGAGTGCCCGGCCGATCCCCCTGCCGAGGTGGGAGTGCCTAGCCGATTTCCCTGCAAGCTGATACCCCTGCCGAGACGTGGGAGTGCCTAGCCGATTTCCGAGACGTGAAGTGCCTGGCCGATCTCCATGCCAAGGCCTGGAGTGGTGGCCGATCCCCCTGGCAAGGCGTGGAGTGCCCAGCCGATTCCCCTGCCGACACGTGGAGTCCCTGGCCGATCGCCTGCCAGCTGATAACCCGCCAATACGTGAAGTGCCTGGCCGATCTCCCTGCCAAGGCCTGGAGTGCCCGGCCGATCCCCCTGCCGAGGAGGGAGTGCCCAGCCGATTCCCCTACAAGCTGATACCCCTGCCGAGACGTGAAGTGCCTGGCCGATCTCCATGCCAAGGCCTGGAGTGTTGGCCGATCTCCATGCCAAGGCCTGGAGTGTTGGCCGATCCCCCTGGCGAGGCGTGGAGTGCCCAGCCGATTTCCCTGCCGACGCGTGGAGGGCCTGGCCTATTCCCTGCCAGCTGATAACCCGCCAATACGTGACGTGCCTGGCCGATCTCACTTCCAAGGCCTGGAGTGCCCGGCCGATCCTCCTGCCGAGGTGGGAGTGCCTAGCCGATTTCCGAGACGTGAAGTGCCTGGCCGATCTCCATGCCAAGGCCTGGAGTGGTGGCCGATCCCCCTGCCGATACGAGTAGTGCCCAGCCGATTCCCCTGCCGACACGTGGAGTCCCTGGGCGATCGCCTGCCAGCTGATAACCCGCCAATACGTGAAGTGCCTGGCCGATCTCCCTGCCAAGGCCTGGAGTGCCCGGCCGATCCCCCTGCCGAGGTGGGAGTGCCCAGCCGATTCCCCTGCAAGCTGATACCCCTGCCGAGACGTGAAGTACCTGGCCGATCTCCATGCCAAGGCCTGGAGTGTTGGCCGATCCCCCTGGCGAGGCGTGGAGTGCCCAGCCGATTTCCCTGCCGACGCGTGGAGGGCCTGGCCTATTCCCTGCCAGCTGATAACCCGCCAATACGTGAAGTGCCTGGCCGATCTCCCTGCCAAGGCCTGGAGTGCCCGGCCGATCCCCCTGCCGAGGTGGGAGTGCCCAGCCGATTCCCCTGCAAGCTGATACCCCTGCCGAGACGTGAAGTACCTGGCCGATCTCCATGCCAAGGCCTGGAGTGTTGGCCGATCCCCCTGGCGAGGCGTGGAGTGCCCAGCCGATTTCCCTGCCGACGGGTGGAGGGCCTGGCCTATTCCCTGCCAGCTGATAACCCGCCAATACGTGAAGTGCCTGGCCGATCTCCCTGCCAAGGCCTTGAGTGTCCGGCCGATCCATCTGCCGAGGCGAGGAGTTCCCCGCCGATTCCCCTGCCGACACGTGGAGTCCCTGGCCGATCGCCTGCCAGCTGATAACCCGCCAATACGTGAAGTGCCTGGCCGATCTCCCTGCCAAGGCCTGGAGTGCCCGGCCGATCCCCCTGCCATGGTGGGAGTGCCCAGCCGATTTCCCTGCCGACGCGTGGAGGGCCTGGCCTATTCCCTGCTAGCTGATAACCCGCCAATACGTGACGTGCCTGGCCGATCTCCCTGCCAAGGCCTGGAGTGCCCGGCCGATCCCCCTGCCGAGGTGGGAGTGCCTAGCCGATTCCCCTACCGACGCGTGGAGTGCCTGGCCGATCCCCAGCCAGCTGATAACCCTCCAATACGTGAAGTGCCTGGCCGATCTCCCTGCCAAGGCCTTGAGTGTCCGGCCGATCCATCTGCCGAGGCGAGGAGTTCCCCGCCGATTCCCCTGCCGACACGTGGAGTTCCTGGCCGATCGCCTGCCAGCTGATAACCCGCCAATACGTGAAGTGCCTGGCCGATCTCCCTGCCAAGGCCTGGAGTGCCCAGCCAATTCCCCTGCCGACGCGTGGAGTGCCTGGCCGATTTCCCTGCCGACGCGTGGTGGGCCTGGCCTATTCCCTGCCAGCTGATAACCCGCCAATACGTGACGTGCCTGGCCGATCTCCCTGCCAAGGCCTGGAGTGCCCGGCCGATCCCCCTGCCGAGGAGGGAGTGCCCAGCCGATTCCCCTGCAAGCTGATACCCCTGCCGAGACGTGAAGTGCCTGGCCGATCTCCATGCCAAGGCCTGGAGTGTTGGCCGATCCCCCTGGCGAGGCGTGGAGTGCCCAACCGATTTCCCTGCCGACGCGTGGAGGGCCTGGCCTATTCCCTGCCAGCTGATAACCCGCCAATACGTGACGTACCTGGCCGATCTCACTTCCAAGGCCTGGAGTGCCCGGCCGATCCCCCTGCCGAGGTGGGAGTGCCTAGCCGATTTCCCTGCAAGCTGATACCCCTGCCGAGACGTGAAGTGCCTGGCCGATTTTATGTTTAGATGTTAAAAAACGCTCTAGCGTGTTCCAAAAAACCTATATTTACAATCAAAACATAAAAAAACACAAGAAAGTGCCCGGCCGATCCCCCTGCCGAGGAGGGAGTGCCCAGCCGATTCCCCTGCAAGCTGATACCCCTGCCGAGACGTGAAGTGCCTGGCCGATCTCCGTGCCAAGGCATGGAGTGTTGGCCGATCCCCCTGGCGAGGCGTGGAGTGCCCAACCGATTTCCCTGCCGACGCGTGGTGGGCCTGGCCTATTCCCTGCCAGCTGATAACCCGCCAATACGTGACGTGCCTGGCCGATCTCCCTGCCAAGGCCTGGAGTGCCCGGCCGATCCCCCTGCCGAGGAGGGAGTGCCCAGCCGATTCCCCTGCAAGCTGATACCCCTGCCGAGACGTGAAGTGCCTGGCCGATCTCCATGCCAAGGCCTGGAGTGTTGGCCGATCCCCCTGGCGAGGCGTGGAGTGCCCAACCGATTTCCCTGCCGACGCGTGGAGGGTCTGGCCTATTCCCTGCCAGCTGATAACCCGCCAATACGTGACGTGCCTGGCCGATCTCACTTCCAAGGCCTGGAGTGCCCGGCCGATCCCCCTGCCGAGGTGGGAGTGCCTAGCCGATTTCCCTGCAAGCTGATACCCCTGCCGAGACGTGAAGTGCCTGGCCGATCTCCATGCCAAGGCCTGGAGTGTTGGCCGATCCCCCTGGCGAGGCGTGGAGTGCCCAGCCGATTTCCCTGCCGACGGGTGGAGGGCCTGGCCTATTCCCTGCCAGCTGATAACCCGCCAATACGTGAAGTGCCTGGCCGATCTCCCTGCCAAGGCCTTGAGTGTCCGGCCGATCCATCTGCCGAGGCGAGGAGTTCCCCGCCGATTCCCCTGCCGACACGTGGAGTTCCTGGCCGATCGCCTGCCAGCTGATAACCCGCCAATACGTGAAGTGCCTGGCCGATCTCCCTGCCAAAGCCTGGAGTGCCCGGCCGATCCCCCTGCCATGGTGGGAGTGCCCAGCCGATTTCCCTGCCGACGCGTGGAGGGCCTGGCCTATTCCCTGCTAGCTGATAACCCGCCAATACGTGACGTGCCTGGCCGATCTCCCTGCCAAGGCCTGGAGTGCCCGGCCGATCCCCCTGCCGAGGTGGGAGTGCCTAGCCGATTCCCCTACCGACGCGTGGAGTGCCTGGCCGATCCCCAGCCAGCTGATAACCCTCCAATACGTGAAGTGCCTGGCCGATCTCCCTGCCAAGGCCTTGAGTGTCCGGCCGATCCATCTGCCGAGGCGAGGAGTTCCCCGCCGATTCCCCTGCCGACACGTGGAGTTCCTGGCCGATCGCCTGCCAGCTGATAACCCGCCAATACGTGAAGTGCCTGGCCGATCTCCCTGCCAAGGCCTGGAGTGCCCAGCCAATTCCCCTGCCGACGCGTGGAGTGCCTGGCCGATTTCCCTGCCGACGCGTGGTGGGCCTGGCCTATTCCCTGCCAGCTGATAACCCGCCAATACGTGACGTGCCTGGCCGATCTCCCTGCCAAGGCCTGGAGTGCCCGGCCGATCCCCCTGCCGAGGAGGGAGTGCCCAGCCGATTCCCCTGCAAGCTGATACCCCTGCCGAGACGTGAAGTGCCTGGCCGATCTCCATGCCAAGGCCTGGAGTGTTGGCCGATCCCCCTGGCGAGGCGTGGAGTGCCCAACCGATTTCCCTGCCGACGCGTGGAGGGCCTGGCCTATTCCCTGCCAGCTGATAACCCGCCAATACGTGACGTACCTGGCCGATCTCACTTCCAAGGCCTGGAGTGCCCGGCCGATCCCCCTGCCGAGGTGGGAGTGCCTAGCCGATTTCCCTGCAAGCTGATACCCCTGCCGAGACGTGAAGTGCCTGGCCGATTTTATGTTTAGATGTTAAAAAAACGCTCTAGCGTGTTCCAAAAAACCTATATTTACAATCAAAACATAAAAAAACACAAGAAAGTGCCCGGCCGATCCCCCTGCCGAGGAGGGAGTGCCCAGCCGATTCCCCTGCAAGCTGATACCCCTGCCGAGACGTGAAGTGCCTGGCCGATCTCCGTGCCAAGGCATGGAGTGTTGGCCGATCCCCCTGGCGAGGCGTGGAGTGCCCAACCGATTTCCCTGCCGACGCGTGGTGGGCCTGGCCTATTCCCTGCCAGCTGATAACCCGCCAATACGTGACGTGCCTGGCCGATCTCCCTGCCAAGGCCTGGAGTGCCCGGCCGATCCCCCTGCCGAGGAGGGAGTGCCCAGCCGATTCCCCTGCAAGCTGATACCCCTGCCGAGACGTGAAGTGCCTGGCCGATCTCCATGCCAAGGCCTGGAGTGTTGGCCGATCCCCCTGGCGAGGCGTGGAGTGCCCAACCGATTTCCCTGCCGACGCGTGGAGGGTCTGGCCTATTCCCTGCCAGCTGATAACCCGCCAATACGTGACGTGCCTGGCCGATCTCACTTCCAAGGCCTGGAGTGCCCGGCCGATCCCCCTGCCGAGGTGGGAGTGCCTAGCCGATTTCCCTGCAAGCTGATACCCCTGCCGAGACGTGAAGTGCCTGGCCGATCTCCATCCCAAGGCCTGGAGTGGTGGCCGATCCCCCTGGCGAGGCGTGGAGTGCCCAGCCGATTTCCCTGCCGACGCGTGGAGGGCCTGGCCTATTCCCTTCCAGCTGATAACCCGCCAATACGTGACGTGCCTGGCCGATCTCCCTGCCAAGGCCTGGACTGCCCGGCCGATCCCCCTGCCGAGGAGGGAGTGCCCAGCCGATTCGCCTGCAAGCTGATACCCCTGCCGAGACGTGAAGTGCCTGGCCGATCTCCATGCCAAGGCCTGGAGTGTTGGCCGATCCCCCTGGCGAGGCGTGGAGTGCCCAACCGATTTCCCTGCCGACGCGTGGAGGGCCTGGCCTATTCCCTGCCAGCTGATAACCCGCGAATACGTGACGTGCCTGGCCGATCTCCCTGCCAAGGCCTGGACTGCCCGGCCGATCCCCCTGCCGAGGAGGGAGTGCCCAGCCGATTCCCCTGCAAGCTGATACCCCTGCCGAGACGTGAAGTGCCTGGCCGATCTCCATGCCAAGGCCTGGAGTGTTGGCCGATCCCCCTGGCGAGGCGTGGAGTGCCCAACCGATTTCCCTGCCGACGCGTGGAGGGCCTGGCCTATTCCCTGCCAGATGATAACCCGCGAATACGTGACGTGCCTGGCCGATCTCACTTCCAAGGCCTGGAGTGCCCGGCCGATCCCCCTGCCGAGGTGGGAGTGCCTAGCCGATTTCCCTGCAAGCTGATACCCCTGCCGAGACGTGAAGTGCCTGGCCGATCTCCATGCCAAGGCCTGGAGTGTTGGCCGATCCACCTGGCGAGGCGTGGAGTGCCCAGCCGATTTCCCTGCCGACGCGTGGAGGGCCTGGCCTATTCCCTGCCAGCTGATAACCCGCCAATACGTGACGTGCCTGGCCGATCTCCCTGCCAAGGCCTGGAGTGCCCGGCCGATCCCCCTGCCGAGGTGGGAGTGCCTAGCCGATTCCCCTACCGACGCGTGGAGTGCCTGGCCGATCCCCAGCCAGCTGATAACCCTCCAATACGTGAAGTGCGTGGTCGATCTCCCTGCCAAGGCCTGGAGTGTTGGCCGATCCCCCTGGCGAGGCGTGGAGTGCCCAACCGATTTCCCTGCCGACGCGTGGAGGGCCTGGCCTATTCCCTGCCAGCTGATAACCCGCGAATACGTGACGTGCCTGGCCGATCTCCCTGCCAAGGCCTGGACTGCCCGGCCGATCCCCCTGCCGAGGTGGGAGTGCCTAGCCGATTTCCCTGCAAGCTGATACCCCTGCCGAGACGTGAAGTGCCTGGCCGATCTCCATGCCAAGGCCTGGAGTGTTGGCCGATCCCCCTGGCGAGGCGTGGAGTGCCCAACCGATTTCCCTGCCGACGCGTGGTGGGCCTGGCCTATTCCCTGCCAGCTGATAACCCGCCAATACGTGACGTGCCTGGCCGATCTCCCTGCCAAGGCCTGGAGTGCCCGGCCGATCCCCCTGCCGAGGAGGGAGTGCCCAGCCGATTCCCCTGCAAGCTGATACCCCTGCCGAGACGTGAAGTGCCTGGCCGATCTCCATGCCAAGGCCTGGAGTGTTGGCCGATCCCCCTGGCGAGGCGTGGAGTGCCCAACCGATTTCCCTGCCGACGCGTGGAGGGCCTGGCCTATTGCCTGCCAGCTGATAACCCGCCAATACGTGACGTGCCTGGCCGATCTCACTTCCAAGGCCTGGAGTGCCCGGCCGATCCCCCTGCCGAGGTGGGAGTGCCTAGCCGATTTCCCTGCAAGCTGATACCCCTGCCGAGACGTGAAGTGCCTGGCCGATCTCTATCCCAAGGCCTGGAGTGGTGGCCGATCCCCCTGGCGAGGCGTGGAGTGCCCAGCCGATTTCCCTGCCGACGCGTGGAGGGCCTGGCCTATTCCCTTCCAGCTGATAACCCGCCAATACGTGACGTGCCCGGCCGATCCCCCTGCCGAGGTGGGAGTGCCTAGCCAATTCCCCTACCGACGCGTGGAGTGCCTGGCCGATCCCCAGCCAGCTGATAACCCTCCAATACGTGAAGTGCGTGGTCGATCTCTCTGCCAAGGCCTTGAGTGCCCGGCCGATCCACCTGCCGACGCGAGGAGTGCCCAGCCAATTCCCCTGCCGACGCGTGGAGTGCCTGGCCGATTTCCCTGCCGACGCGTGGTGGGCCTGGCCTATTCCCTGCCAGCTGATAACCCGCCAATACGTGACGTGCCTGGCCGATCTCCCTGCCAAGGCCTGGAGTGCCCGGCCGATCCCCCTGCCGAGGAGGGAGTGCCCAGCCGATTCCCCTGCAAGCTGATACCCCTGCCGAGACGTGAAGTGCCTGGCCGATCTCCATGCCAAGGCCTGGAGTGTTGGCCGATCCCCCTGGCGAGGCGTGGAGTGCCCAACCGATTTCCCTGCCGACGCGTGGAGGGCCTGGCCTATTGCCTGCCAGCTGATAACCCGCCAATACGTGACGTGCCTGGCCGATCTCACTTCCAAGGCCTGGAGTGCCCGGCCGATCCCCCTGCCGAGGTGGGAGTGCCTAGCCGATTTCCCTGCAAGCTGATACCCCTGCCGAGACGTGAAGTGCCTGGCCGATCTCTATCCCAAGCCTGGAGTGGTGGCCGATCCCCCTGGCGAGGCGTGGAGTGCCCAGCCGATTTCCCTGCCGACGCGTGGAGGGCCTGGCCTATTCCCTTCCAGCTGATAACCCGCCAATACGTGACGTGCCCGGCCGATCCCCCTGCCGAGGTGGGAGTGCCTAGCCAATTCCCCTACCGACGCGTGGAGTGCCTGGCCGATCCCCAGCCAGCTGATAACCCTCCAATACGTGAATTGCGTGGTCGATCTCCCTGCCAAGGCCTTGAGTGCCCGGCCGATCCACCTGCCGACGCGAGGAGTGCCCAGCCAATTCCCCTGCCGACGCGTGGAGTGCCTGGCCGATTTCCCTGCCGACGCGTGGTGGGCCTGGCCTATTCCCTGCCAGCTGATAACCCGCCAATACGTGACGTGCCTGGCCGATCTCCCTGCCAAGGCCTGGAGTGCCCGGCCGATCCCCCTGCCGAGGAGGGAGTGCCCAGCCGATTCCCCTGCAAGCTGATACCCCTGCCGAGACGTGAAGTGCCTGGCCGATCTCCATGCCAAGGCCTGGAGTGTTGGCCGATCCCCCTGGCGAGGCGTGGAGTGCCCAACCGATTTCCCTGCCGACGCGTGGAGGGCCTGGCCTATTGCCTGCCAGCTGATAACCCGCCAATACGTGACGTGCCTGGCCGATCTCACTTCCAAGGCCTGGAGTGCCCGGCCGATCCCCCTGCCGAGGTGGGAGTGCCTAGCCGATTTCCCTGCAAGCTGATACCCCTGCCGAGACGTGAAGTGCCTGGCCGATCTCTATCCCAAGGCCTGGAGTGGTGGCCGATCCCCCTGGCGAGGCGTGGAGTGCCCAGCCGATTTCCCTGCCGACGCGTGGAAGGCCTGGCCTATTCCCTTCCAGCTGATAACCCGCCAATACGTGACGTGCCTGGCCGATCTCCCTGCCAAGGCCTGGACTGCCCGGCCGATCCTCCTGCCGAGGTGGGAGTGCCCAGCCGATTCCCCTGCAAGCTCATACCCCTGCCGAGACGTGAAGTGCCTATATTTACAATCAAAACATAAAAAAACACAAGAAAGTTCCCGGCCGATCACCCTGCCGAGGAGGGAGTGCCCAGCCGATTCCCCTGCAAGCTGATACCCCTGCCGAGACGTGAAGTGCCTGGCCGATCTCCATGCCAAGGCCTGGAGTGTTGGCCGATCCCCCTGCCGATGCGAGGAGTGCCCAGCCGATTCCCCTGCCGACACGTGGAGTCCCTGGCCGATCGCCTGCCAGCTGATAACCCGCCAATACGTGAAGTGCCTGGCCGATCTCCCTGCCAAGGCCTGGAGTGCCCGGCCGATCCCCCTGCCGAGGTGGGAGTGCCCAGCCGATTCCCCTGCAAGCTGATACCGTTGCCGTGACGTGAAGTGCCTGGCCGATCTCCATGCCAAGGCCTGGAGTGTTGGCCGATCCCCCTGGCGAGGCGTGGAGTGCCCAGCCGATTTCCCTGCCGACGGGTGGAGGGCCTGGCCTATTCCCTGCCAGCTGATAACCCGCCAATACGTGAAGTGCCTGGCCGATCTCCCTGCCAAGGCCTGGAGTGCCCGGCCGATCCCCCTGCCGAGGTGGGAGTGCCCAGCCGATTCTCCTGCAAGCTGATACCGTTGCCGTGACGTGAAGTGCCTGGCCGATCTCCATGCCAAGGCCTGGAGTGTTGGCCGATCCCCCTGCCGAGACGTGAAGTGCCTGGCCGATTTTATGTTTAGATGTTAAAAAACGCTCTAGCGTGTTCCAAAAAACCTATATTTACAATCAAAACATAAAAAAACACAAGAAAAAATTTGGAGTATTGTTTTTTTATGTTTAGATGTTAAAAAACGCTCTAGCGTGTTCCAAAAAACCTATATTTACAATCAAAACATGAAAAAATACAAAACAAAATTTAGAGTATTGTTTTTTTATGTTTAGATGTTAAAAAACGCTCTAGCGTGTTCCAAAAAACCTATATTTACAATCAAAACATAAAAAAAACACAAGAAAAAATTTAGAGTATTGTTTTTTTATGTTTAGATGTTAAAAAACGCTCTAGCGTGTTCCAAAAAACCTATATTTACAATCAAAACATGAAAAAATACAAAACAAAATTTAGAATATTGTTTTTTTATGTTTAGATGTTAAAAAACGCTCTAGCGTGTTCCAAAAAACCTATATTTACAATCAAAACATAAAAAAACACAAGAAAAAATGTGGAGTATTGTTTTTTTATGTTTAGATGTTAAAAAACGCTCTAGCGTGTTCCAAAAAACCTATATTTACAATCAAAACATAAAAAAACACAAGAAAAAATTTAGAGTATTGTTTTTTTATGTTTAGATGTTAAAAAACGCTCTAGCGTGTTCCAAAAAACCTATATTTACAATCAAAACATAAAAAAACACAAGAAAAAATTTGGAGTATTGTTTTTTTATGTTTAGATGTTAAAAAACGCTCTAGCGTGTTCCAAGAAACCTAAATTTACAATCAAAACATAAAAAACACAAAACAAAATTTGGAGTATTGTTTTTTATGTTTAGATGTTAAAAAACGCTCTTGCGTGTTCCAAAAAACCTATATTTACAATCAAAACATAAAAAAACACAAGAAAAAATTTGGAGTATTGTTTTTTTATGTTTAGATGTTAAAAAACGCTCTAGAGTGTTCCAAAAAAACCTATATTTACAATCAAAACATGAAAAAATACAAAACAAAATTTAGAGTACTGTTTTTTTTATGTTTAGATGTTAAAAAACGCTCTAGCGTGTTCCAAAAAACCTATATTTACAATCAAAACATGAAAAAATACAAAACAAAATTTAGAGTATTGTTTTTTTATGTTTAGATGTTAAAAACGCTCTAGCGTGTTCCAAAAAACCTATATTTACAATCAAAACATAAAAAACACAAGAAAAAATTTAGAGTATTGTTTTTTTATGTTTAGATGTTAAAAAACGCTCTAGCGTGTTCCAAAAAACCTATATTTACAATCAAAACATGAAAAAATACAAAACAAAATTTAGAGTATTGTTTTTTTATGTTTAGATGTTAAAAAACGCTCTAGCGTGTTCCAAAAAACCTATATTTACAATCAAAACATAAAAAAACACAAGAAAAAATGTGGAGTATTGTTTTTTTATGTTTAGATGTTAAAAAACGCTCTAGCGTGTTCCAAAAAACCTATATTTACAATCAAAACATAAAACAAGAAAGGAAAGCTAACTTCGGGCGGAGCCGAAGTTTATATACCCTTGCAGTTAAAACCGGATATATATCGCAAACATCGGATATAGTTGGCCGATCCTTATGGGAATAGGAATATATAATCCAATTTATTACAATACAAAATCTAAAAAAAGTCCCAAACTTCTATCTTCAAAAATACGAAAGTTGATATTTCTACCAAATACCATTTCCGATCGTTCAGTTATATGGCAGCTATGTGATATAGTCGGCCGATCCTAATGAAATTTGGTAGGTTGGATCAACTGACTAAAAATAGAATCTGTATTAAATTCCAGCTTTCTATCTTCAAAAACACGAAAGTTGGGTCATTTCCGATCGTTCAATTATATGGCAGCTATAGGATATAGTCGGCCGATCCTTATGAAATTTGGCATGACGTAATGTTTTGCCAAAAATAGTTCTCATGTCAAATTTGAACTCTCTTACTCTAAAAACACCAAAGTTATACCATTTCCGATCAATCAGTTATATGGCAGCTATAGGATATAGTCGGCCGATCCGGGCCGTTCCGACTTATATACTGCGTGCAAAGAAAAGAAGGGTGTGTGCAAAGTTTCAAGACGATAGCGTGACGTGCCTGGCCGATCTCCCTGCCAAGGCCTGGAGTGCCCGGCCGATCCCCCTGCCGAGGAGGGAGTGCCCAGCCGATTCCCCTGCAAGCTGATACCCCTGCCGAGACGTGAAGTGCCTGGCCGATCTCCGTGCCAAGGCATGGAGTGTTGGCCGATCCCCCTGGCGAGGCGTGGAGTGCCCAACCGATTTCCCTGCCGACGCGTGGTGGGCCTGGCCTATTCCCTGCCAGCTGATAACCCGCCAATACGTGACGTGCCTGGCCGATCTCCCTGCCAAGGCCTGGAGTGCCCGGCCGATCCCCCTGCCGAGGAGGGAGTGCCCAGCCGATTCCCCTGCAAGCTGATACCCCTGCCGAGACGTGAAGTGCCTGGCCGATCTCCATGCCAAGGCCTGGAGTGTTGGCCGATCCCCCTGGCGAGGCGTGGAGTGCCCAACCGATTTCCCTGCCGACGCGTGGAGGGTCTGGCCTATTCCCTGCCAGCTGATAACCCGCCAATACGTGACGTGCCTGGCCGATCTCACTTCCAAGGCCTGGAGTGCCCGGCCGATCCCCCTGCCGAGGTGGGAGTGCCTAGCCGATTTCCCTGCAAGCTGATACCCCTGCCGAGACGTGAAGTGCCTGGCCGATCTCCATGCCAAGGCCTGGAGTGTTGGCCGATCCCCCTGGCGAGGCGTGGAGTGCCCAGCCGATTTCCCTGCCGACGGGTGGAGGGCCTGGCCTATTCCCTGCCAGCTGATAACCCGCCAATACGTGAAGTGCCTGGCCGATCTCCCTGCCAAGGCCTTGAGTGTCCGGCCGATCCATCTGCCGAGGCGAGGAGTTCCCCGCCGATTCCCCTGCCGACGCGTGGAGTGCCTGGCCGATCCCCAGCCAGCTGATAACCCTCCAATACGTGAAGTGCCTGGTCGGTCTCCCTGCCAAGGCCTTGAGTGCCCGGCCGATCCACCTGCCGACGCGAGGAGGGCCTGGCCTATTCCCTGCTAGCTGATAACCCGCCAATACGTGACGTGCCTGGCCGATCTCCCTGCCAAGGCCTGGAGTGCCCGGCCGATCCCCCTGCCGAGGTGGGAGTGCCTAGCCGATTCCCCTACCGACGCGTGGAGTGCCTGGCCGATCCCCAGCCAGCTGATAACCCTCCAATACGTGAAGTGCCTGGCCGATCTCCCTGCCAAGGCCTTGAGTGTCCGGCCGATCCATCTGCCGAGGCGAGGAGTTCCCCGCCGATTCCCCTGCCGACACGTGGAGTCCCTGGCCGATCGCCTGCCAGCTGATAACCCGCCAATACGTGAAGTGCCTGGCCGATCTCCCTGCCAAGGCCTGGAGTGCCCAGCCGATTCCCCTGCCGACGCGTGGAGTGCCTGGCCGATTTCCCTGCCGACGCGTGGTGGGCCTGGCCTATTCCCTGCCAGCTGATAACCCGCCAATACGTGACGTGCCTGGCCGATCTCCCTGCCAAGGCCTGGAGTGCCCGGCCGATCCCCCTGCCGAGGAGGGAGTGCCCAGCCGATTCCCCTGCAAGCTGATACCCCTGCCGAGACGTGAAGTGCCTGGCCGATCTCCATGCCAAGGCCTGGAGTGTTGGCCGATCCCCCTGGCGAGGCGTGGAGTGCCCAACCGATTTCCCTGCCGACGCGTGGAGGGCCTGGCCTATTCCCTGCCAGCTGATAACCCGCCAATACGTGACGTACCTGGCCGATCTCACTTCCAAGGCCTGGAGTGCCCGGCCGATCCCCCTGCCGAGGTGGGAGTGCCTAGCCGATTTCCCTGCAAGCTGATACCCCTGCCGAGACGTGGGAGTGCCTAGCCGATTTCCGAGACGTGAAGTGCCTGGCCGATCTCCATGCCAAGGCCTGGAGTGGTGGCCGATCCCCCTGGCAAGGCGTGGAGTGCCCAGCCGATTCCCCTGCCGACACGTGGAGTCCCTGGCCGATCGCCTGCCAGCTGATAACCCGCCAATACGTGAAGTGCCTGGCCGATCTCCCTGCCAAGGCCTGGAGTGCCCGGCCGATCCCCCTGCCGAGGAGGGAGTGCCCAGCCGATTCCCCTACAAGCTGATACCCCTGCCGAGACGTGAAGTGCCTGGCCGATCTCCATGCCAAGGCCTGGAGTGTTGGCCGATCTCCATGCCAAGGCCTGGAGTGTTGGCCGATCCCCCTGGCGAGGCGTGGAGTGCCCAGCCGATTTCCCTGCCGACGCGTGGAGGGCCTGGCCTATTCCCTGCCAGCTGATAACCCGCCAATACGTGACGTGCCTGGCCGATCTCACTTCCAAGGCCTGGAGTGCCCGGCCGATCCTCCTGCCGAGGTGGGAGTGCCTAGCCGATTTCCGAGACGTGAAGTGCCTGGCCGATCTCCATGCCAAGGCCTGGAGTGGTGGCCGATCCCCCTGCCGATACGAGTAGTGCCCAGCCGATTCCCCTGCCGACACGTGGAGTCCCTGGGCGATCGCCTGCCAGCTGATAACCCGCCAATACGTGAAGTGCCTGGCCGATCTCCCTGCCAAGGCCTGGAGTGCCCGGCCGATCCCCCTGCCGAGGTGGGAGTGCCCAGCCGATTCCCCTGCAAGCTGATACCCCTGCCGAGACGTGAAGTACCTGGCCGATCTCCATGCCAAGGCCTGGAGTGTTGGCCGATCCCCCTGGCGAGGCGTGGAGTGCCCAGCCGATTTCCCTGCCGACGCGTGGAGGGCCTGGCCTATTCCCTGCCAGCTGATAACCCGCCAATACGTGAAGTGCCTGGCCGATCTCCCTGCCAAGGCCTGGAGTGCCCGGCCGATCCCCCTGCCGAGGTTGGAGTGCCCAGCCGATTCCCCTGCAAGCTGATACCCCTGCCGAGACGTGAAGTACCTGGCCGATCTCCATGCCAAGGCCTGGAGTGTTGGCCGATCCCCCTGGCGAGGCGTGGAGTGCCCAGCCGATTTCCCTGCCGACGGGTGGAGGGCCTGGCCTATTCCCTGCCAGCTGATAACCCGCCAATACGTGAAGTGCCTGGCCGATCTCCCTGCCAAGGCCTTGAGTGTCCGGCCGATCCATCTGCCGAGGCGAGGAGTTCCCCGCCGATTCCCCTGCCGACACGTGGAGTTCCTGGCCGATCGCCTGCCAGCTGATAACCCGCCAATACGTGAAGTGCCTGGCCGATCTCCCTGCCAAAGCCTGGAGTGCCCGGCCGATCCCCCTGCCATGGTGGGAGTGCCCAGCCGATTTCCCTGCCGACGCGTGGAGGGCCTGGCCTATTCCCTGCTAGCTGATAACCCGCCAATACGTGACGTGCCTGGCCGATCTCCCTGCCAAGGCCTGGAGTGCCCGGCCGATCCCCCTGCCGAGGTGGGAGTGCCTAGCCGATTCCCCTACCGACGCGTGGAGTGCCTGGCCGATCCCCAGCCAGCTGATAACCCTCCAATACGTGAAGTGCCTGGCCGATCTCCCTGCCAAGGCCTTGAGTGTCCGGCCGATCCATCTGCCGAGGCGAGGAGTTCCCCGCCGATTCCCCTGCCGACACGTGGAGTTCCTGGCCGATCGCCTGCCAGCTGATAACCCGCCAATACGTGAAGTGCCTGGCCGATCTCCCTGCCAAGGCCTGGAGTGCCCAGCCAATTCCCCTGCCGACGCGTGGAGTGCCTGGCCGATTTCCCTGCCGACGCGTGGTGGGCCTGGCCTATTCCCTGCCAGCTGATAACCCGCCAATACGTGACGTGCCTGGCCGATCTCCCTGCCAAGGCCTGGAGTGCCCGGCCGATCCCCCTGCCGAGGAGGGAGTGCCCAGCCGATTCCCCTGCAAGCTGATACCCCTGCCGAGACGTGAAGTGCCTGGCCGATCTCCATGCCAAGGCCTGGAGTGTTGGCCGATCCCCCTGGCGAGGCGTGGAGTGCCCAACCGATTTCCCTGCCGACGCGTGGAGGGCCTGGCCTATTCCCTGCCAGCTGATAACCCGCCAATACGTGACGTACCTGGCCGATCTCACTTCCAAGGCCTGGAGTGCCCGGCCGATCCCCCTGCCGAGGTGGGAGTGCCTAGCCGATTTCCCTGCAAGCTGATACCCCTGCCGAGACGTGAAGTGCCTGGCCGATTTTATGTTTAGATGTTAAAAAACGCTCTAGCGTGTTCCAAAAAACCTATATTTACAATCAAAACATAAAAAAACACAAGAAAGTGCCCGGCCGATCCCCCTGCCGAGGAGGGAGTGCCCAGCCGATTCCCCTGCAAGCTGATACCCCTGCCGAGACGTGAAGTGCCTGGCCGATCTCCGTGCCAAGGCATGGAGTGTTGGCCGATCCCCCTGGCGAGGCGTGGAGTGCCCAACCGATTTCCCTGCCGACGCGTGGTGGGCCTGGCCTATTCCCTGCCAGCTGATAACCCGCCAATACGTGACGTGCCTGGCCGATCTCCCTGCCAAGGCCTGGAGTGCCCGGCCGATCCCCCTGCCGAGGAGGGAGTGCCCAGCCGATTCCCCTGCAAGCTGATACCCCTGCCGAGACGTGAAGTGCCTGGCCGATCTCCATGCCAAGGCCTGGAGTGTTGGCCGATCCCCCTGGCGAGGCGTGGAGTGCCCAACCGATTTCCCTGCCGACGCGTGGAGGGTCTGGCCTATTCCCTGCCAGCTGATAACCCGCCAATACGTGACGTGCCTGGCCGATCTCACTTCCAAGGCCTGGAGTGCCCGGCCGATCCCCCTGCCGAGGTGGGAGTGCCTAGCCGATTTCCCTGCAAGCTGATACCCCTGCCGAGACGTGAAGTGCCTGGCCGATCTCCATGCCAAGGCCTGGAGTGTTGGCCGATCCCCCTGGCGAGGCGTGGAGTGCCCAGCCGATTTCCCTGCCGACGGGTGGAGGGCCTGGCCTATTCCCTGCCAGCTGATAACCCGCCAATACGTGAAGTGCCTGGCCGATCTCCCTGCCAAGGCCTTGAGTGTCCGGCCGATCCATCTGCCGAGGCGAGGAGTTCCCCGCCGATTCCCCTGCCGACACGTGGAGTTCCTGGCCGATCGCCTGCCAGCTGATAACCCGCCAATACGTGAAGTGCCTGGCCGATCTCCCTGCCAAAGCCTGGAGTGCCCGGCCGATCCCCCTGCCATGGTGGGAGTGCCCAGCCGATTTCCCTGCCGACGCGTGGAGGGCCTGGCCTATTCCCTGCTAGCTGATAACCCGCCAATACGTGACGTGCCTGGCCGATCTCCCTGCCAAGGCCTGGAGTGCCCGGCCGATCCCCCTGCCGAGGTGGGAGTGCCTAGCCGATTCCCCTACCGACGCGTGGAGTGCCTGGCCGATCCCCAGCCAGCTGATAACCCTCCAATACGTGAAGTGCCTGGCCGATCTCCCTGCCAAGGCCTTGAGTGTCCGGCCGATCCATCTGCCGAGGCGAGGAGTTCCCCGCCGATTCCCCTGCCGACACGTGGAGTTCCTGGCCGATCGCCTGCCAGCTGATAACCCGCCAATACGTGAAGTGCCTGGCCGATCTCCCTGCCAAGGCCTGGAGTGCCC
The DNA here is from genome assembly GCF_030179905.1 of Drosophila bipectinata. Taxonomy (NCBI): domain Eukaryota; kingdom Metazoa; phylum Arthropoda; class Insecta; order Diptera; family Drosophilidae; genus Drosophila; species Drosophila bipectinata. The sequence continues at coordinate 26,170 of NW_027223005.1, read as the reverse complement.
AGCCAATTCCCCTGCCGACGCGTGGAGTGCCTGGCCGATTTCCCTGCCGACGCGTGGTGGGCCTGGCCTATTCCCTGCCAGCTGATAACCCGCCAATACGTGACGTGCCTGGCCGATCTCCCTGCCAAGGCCTGGAGTGCCCGGCCGATCCCCCTGCCGAGGAGGGAGTGCCCAGCCGATTCCCCTGCAAGCTGATACCCCTGCCGAGACGTGAAGTGCCTGGCCGATCTCCATGCCAAGGCCTGGAGTGTTGGCCGATCCCCCTGGCGAGGCGTGGAGTGCCCAACCGATTTCCCTGCCGACGCGTGGAGGGCCTGGCCTATTCCCTGCCAGCTGATAACCCGCCAATACGTGACGTACCTGGCCGATCTCACTTCCAAGGCCTGGAGTGCCCGGCCGATCCCCCTGCCGAGGTGGGAGTGCCTAGCCGATTTCCCTGCAAGCTGATACCCCTGCCGAGACGTGAAGTGCCTGGCCGATTTTATGTTTAGATGTTAAAAAAACGCTCTAGCGTGTTCCAAAAAACCTATATTTACAATCAAAACATAAAAAAACACAAGAAAGTGCCCGGCCGATCCCCCTGCCGAGGAGGGAGTGCCCAGCCGATTCCCCTGCAAGCTGATACCCCTGCCGAGACGTGAAGTGCCTGGCCGATCTCCGTGCCAAGGCATGGAGTGTTGGCCGATCCCCCTGGCGAGGCGTGGAGTGCCCAACCGATTTCCCTGCCGACGCGTGGTGGGCCTGGCCTATTCCCTGCCAGCTGATAACCCGCCAATACGTGACGTGCCTGGCCGATCTCCCTGCCAAGGCCTGGAGTGCCCGGCCGATCCCCCTGCCGAGGAGGGAGTGCCCAGCCGATTCCCCTGCAAGCTGATACCCCTGCCGAGACGTGAAGTGCCTGGCCGATCTCCATGCCAAGGCCTGGAGTGTTGGCCGATCCCCCTGGCGAGGCGTGGAGTGCCCAACCGATTTCCCTGCCGACGCGTGGAGGGTCTGGCCTATTCCCTGCCAGCTGATAACCCGCCAATACGTGACGTGCCTGGCCGATCTCACTTCCAAGGCCTGGAGTGCCCGGCCGATCCCCCTGCCGAGGTGGGAGTGCCTAGCCGATTTCCCTGCAAGCTGATACCCCTGCCGAGATGTGAAGTGCCTGGCCGATCTCCATCCCAAGGCCTGGAGTGGTGGCCGATCCCCCTGGCGAGGCGTGGAGTGCCCAGCCGATTTCCCTGCCGACGCGTGGAGGGCCTGGCCTATTCCCTTCCAGCTGATAACCCGCCAATACGTGACGTGCCTGGCCGATCTCCCTGCCAAGGCCTGGACTGCCCGGCCGATCCCCCTGCCGAGGAGGGAGTGCCCAGCCGATTCGCCTGCAAGCTGATACCCCTGCCGAGACGTGAAGTGCCTGGCCGATCTCCATGCCAAGGCCTGGAGTGTTGGCCGATCCCCCTGGCGAGGCGTGGAGTGCCCAACCGATTTCCCTGCCGACGCGTGGAGGGCCTGGCCTATTCCCTGCCAGCTGATAACCCGCGAATACGTGACGTGCCTGGCCGATCTCCCTGCCAAGGCCTGGACTGCCCGGCCGATCCCCCTGCCGAGGAGGGAGTGCCCAGCCGATTCCCCTGCAAGCTGATACCCCTGCCGAGACGTGAAGTGCCTGGCCGATCTCCATGCCAAGGCCTGGAGTGTTGGCCGATCCCCCTGGCGAGGCGTGGAGTGCCCAACCGATTTCCCTGCCGACGCGTGGAGGGCCTGGCCTATTCCCTGCCAGATGATAACCCGCGAATACGTGACGTGCCTGGCCGATCTCACTTCCAAGGCCTGGAGTGCCCGGCCGATCCCCCTGCCGAGGTGGGAGTGCCTAGCCGATTTCCCTGCAAGCTGATACCCCTGCCGAGACGTGAAGTGCCTGGCCGATCTCCATGCCAAGGCCTGGAGTGTTGGCCGATCCACCTGGCGAGGCGTGGAGTGCCCAGCCGATTTCCCTGCCGACGCGTGGAGGGCCTGGCCTATTCCCTGCCAGCTGATAACCCGCCAATACGTGACGTGCCTGGCCGATCTCCCTGCCAAGGCCTGGAGTGCCCGGCCGATCCCCCTGCCGAGGTGGGAGTGCCTAGCCGATTCCCCTGCCGACACGTGGAGTCCCTGGCCGATCGCCTGCCAGCTGATAACCCGCCAATACGTGAAGTGCCTGGCCGATCTCCATGCCAAGGCCTGGAGTGTTGGCCGATCCCCCTGGCGAGGCGTGGAGTGCCCAGCCGATTTCCCTGCCGACGCGTGGAGGGCCTGGCCTATTCCCTGCCAGCTGATAACCCGCCAATACGTGACGTGCCTGGCCGATCTCACTTCCAAGGCCTGGAGTGCCCGGCCGATCCCCCTGCCGAGGTGGGAGTGCCTAGCCGATTTCCCTGCAAGCTGATACCCCTGCCGAGACGTGAAGTGCCTGGCCGATCTCCATGCCAAGGCCTGGAGTGTTGGCCGATCCCCCTGGCGAGGCGTGGAGTGCCCAACCGATTTCCCTGCCGACGCGTGGTGGGCCTGGCCTATTCCCTGCCAGCTGATAACCCGCCAATACGTGACGTGCCTGGCCGATCTCCCTGCCAAGGCCTGGAGTGCCCGGCCGATCCCCCTGCCGAGGAGGGAGTGCCCAGCCGATTCCCCTGCAAGCTGATACCCCTGCCGAGACGTGAAGTGCCTGGCCGATCTCCATGCCAAGGCCTGGAGTGTTGGCCGATCCCCCTGGCGAGGCGTGGAGTGCCCAACCGATTTCCCTGCCGACGCGTGGAGGGCCTGGCCTATTGCCTGCCAGCTGATAACCCGCCAATACGTGACGTGCCTGGCCGATCTCACTTCCAAGGCCTGGAGTGCCCGGCCGATCCCCCTGCCGAGGTGGGAGTGCCTAGCCGATTTCCCTGCAAGCTGATACCCCTGCCGAGACGTGAAGTGCCTGGCCGATCTCTATCCCAAGGCCTGGAGTGGTGGCCGATCCCCCTGGCGAGGCGTGGAGTGCCCAGCCGATTTCCCTGCCGACGCGTGGAGGGCCTGGCCTATTCCCTTCCAGCTGATAACCCGCCAATACGTGACGTGCCCGGCCGATCCCCCTGCCGAGGTGGGAGTGCCTAGCCAATTCCCCTACCGACGCGTGGAGTGCCTGGCCGATCCCCAGCCAGCTGATAACCCTCCAATACGTGAAGTGCGTGGTCGATCTCTCTGCCAAGGCCTTGAGTGCCCGGCCGATCCACCTGCCGACGCGAGGAGTGCCCAGCCAATTCCCCTGCCGACGCGTGGAGTGCCTGGCCGATTTCCCTGCCGACGCGTGGTGGGCCTGGCCTATTCCCTGCCAGCTGATAACCCGCCAATACGTGACGTGCCTGGCCGATCTCCCTGCCAAGGCCTGGAGTGCCCGGCCGATCCCCCTGCCGAGGAGGGAGTGCCCAGCCGATTCCCCTGCAAGCTGATACCCCTGCCGAGACGTGAAGTGCCTGGCCGATCTCCATGCCAAGGCCTGGAGTGTTGGCCGATCCCCCTGGCGAGGCGTGGAGTGCCCAACCGATTTCCCTGCCGACGCGTGGAGGGCCTGGCCTATTGCCTGCCAGCTGATAACCCGCCAATACGTGACGTGCCTGGCCGATCTCACTTCCAAGGCCTGGAGTGCCCGGCCGATCCCCCTGCCGAGGTGGGAGTGCCTAGCCGATTTCCCTGCAAGCTGATACCCCTGCCGAGACGTGAAGTGCCTGGCCGATCTCTATCCCAAGCCTGGAGTGGTGGCCGATCCCCCTGGCGAGGCGTGGAGTGCCCAGCCGATTTCCCTGCCGACGCGTGGAGGGCCTGGCCTATTCCCTTCCAGCTGATAACCCGCCAATACGTGACGTGCCCGGCCGATCCCCCTGCCGAGGTGGGAGTGCCTAGCCAATTCCCCTACCGACGCGTGGAGTGCCTGGCCGATCCCCAGCCAGCTGATAACCCTCCAATACGTGAATTGCGTGGTCGATCTCCCTGCCAAGGCCTTGAGTGCCCGGCCGATCCACCTGCCGACGCGAGGAGTGCCCAGCCAATTCCCCTGCCGACGCGTGGAGTGCCTGGCCGATTTCCCTGCCGACGCGTGGTGGGCCTGGCCTATTCCCTGCCAGCTGATAACCCGCCAATACGTGACGTGCCTGGCCGATCTCCCTGCCAAGGCCTGGAGTGCCCGGCCGATCCCCCTGCCGAGGAGGGAGTGCCCAGCCGATTCCCCTGCAAGCTGATACCCCTGCCGAGACGTGAAGTGCCTGGCCGATCTCCATGCCAAGGCCTGGAGTGTTGGCCGATCCCCCTGGCGAGGCGTGGAGTGCCCAACCGATTTCCCTGCCGACGCGTGGAGGGCCTGGCCTATTGCCTGCCAGCTGATAACCCGCCAATACGTGACGTGCCTGGCCGATCTCACTTCCAAGGCCTGGAGTGCCCGGCCGATCCCCCTGCCGAGGTGGGAGTGCCTAGCCGATTTCCCTGCAAGCTGATACCCCTGCCGAGACGTGAAGTGCCTGGCCGATCTCTATCCCAAGGCCTGGAGTGGTGGCCGATCCCCCTGGCGAGGCGTGGAGTGCCCAGCCGATTTCCCTGCCGACGCGTGGAAGGCCTGGCCTATTCCCTTCCAGCTGATAACCCGCCAATACGTGACGTGCCTGGCCGATCTCCCTGCCAAGGCCTGGACTGCCCGGCCGATCCTCCTGCCGAGGTGGGAGTGCCCAGCCGATTCCCCTGCAAGCTCATACCCCTGCCGAGACGTGAAGTGCCTGGCCGTTTTTATGTTTAGATGTTAAAAAACGCTCTAGCGTGTTCCAAAAAACCTATATTTACAATCAAAACATAAAAAAACACAAGAAAGTTCCCGGCCGATCACCCTGCCGAGGAGGGAGTGCCCAGCCGATTCCCCTGCAAGCTGATACCCCTGCCGAGACGTGAAGTGCCTGGCCGATCTCCATGCCAAGGCCTGGAGTGTTGGCCGATCCCCCTGCCGATGCGAGGAGTGCCCAGCCGATTCCCCTGCCGACACGTGGAGTCCCTGGCCGATCGCCTGCCAGCTGATAACCCGCCAATACGTGAAGTGCCTGGCCGATCTCCCTGCCAAGGCCTGGAGTGCCCGGCCGATCCCCCTGCCGAGGTGGGAGTGCCCAGCCGATTCCCCTGCAAGCTGATACCGTTGCCGTGACGTGAAGTGCCTGGCCGATCTCCATGCCAAGGCCTGGAGTGTTGGCCGATCCCCCTGGCGAGGCGTGGAGTGCCCAGCCGATTTCCCTGCCGACGGGTGGAGGGCCTGGCCTATTCCCTGCCAGCTGATAACCCGCCAATACGTGAAGTGCCTGGCCGATCTCCCTGCCAAGGCCTGGAGTGCCCGGCCGATCCCCCTGCCGAGGTGGGAGTGCCCAGCCGATTCTCCTGCAAGCTGATACCGTTGCCGTGACGTGAAGTGCCTGGCCGATCTCCATGCCAAGGCCTGGAGTGTTGGCCGATCCCCCTGCCGAGACGTGAAGTGCCTGGCCGATTTTATGTTTAGATGTTAAAAAACGCTCTAGCGTGTTCCAAAAAACCTATATTTACAATCAAAACATAAAAAAACACAAGAAAAAATTTGGAGTATTGTTTTTTTATGTTTAGATGTTAAAAAACGCTCTAGCGTGTTCCAAAAAACCTATATTTACAATCAAAACATGAAAAAATACAAAACAAAATTTAGAGTATTGTTTTTTTATGTTTAGATGTTAAAAAACGCTCTAGCGTGTTCCAAAAAACCTATATTTACAATCAAAACATAAAAAAAACACAAGAAAAAATTTAGAGTATTGTTTTTTTATGTTTAGATGTTAAAAAACGCTCTAGCGTGTTCCAAAAAACCTATATTTACAATCAAAACATGAAAAAATACAAAACAAAATTTAGAATATTGTTTTTTTATGTTTAGATGTTAAAAAACGCTCTAGCGTGTTCCAAAAAACCTATATTTACAATCAAAACATAAAAAAACACAAGAAAAAATGTGGAGTATTGTTTTTTTATGTTTAGATGTTAAAAAACGCTCTAGCGTGTTCCAAAAAACCTATATTTACAATCAAAACATAAAAAAACACAAGAAAAAATTTAGAGTATTGTTTTTTTATGTTTAGATGTTAAAAAACGCTCTAGCGTGTTCCAAAAAACCTATATTTACAATCAAAACATAAAAAAACACAAGAAAAAATTTGGAGTATTGTTTTTTTATGTTTAGATGTTAAAAAACGCTCTAGCGTGTTCCAAGAAACCTAAATTTACAATCAAAACATAAAAAAACACAAAACAAAATTTGGAGTATTGTTTTTTATGTTTAGATGTTAAAAAACGCTCTTGCGTGTTCCAAAAAACCTATATTTACAATCAAAACATAAAAAAACACAAGAAAAAATTTGGAGTATTGTTTTTTTATGTTTAGATGTTAAAAAACGCTCTAGAGTGTTCCAAAAAAACCTATATTTACAATCAAAACATGAAAAAATACAAAACAAAATTTAGAGTACTGTTTTTTTTATGTTTAGATGTTAAAAAACGCTCTAGCGTGTTCCAAAAAACCTATATTTACAATCAAAACATGAAAAAATACAAAACAAAATTTAGAGTATTGTTTTTTTATGTTTAGATGTTAAAAACGCTCTAGCGTGTTCCAAAAAACCTATATTTACAATCAAAACATAAAAAACACAAGAAAAAATTTAGAGTATTGTTTTTTTATGTTTAGATGTTAAAAAACGCTCTAGCGTGTTCCAAAAAACCTATATTTACAATCAAAACATGAAAAAATACAAAACAAAATTTAGAGTATTGTTTTTTTATGTTTAGATGTTAAAAAACGCTCTAGCGTGTTCCAAAAAACCTATATTTACAATCAAAACATAAAAAAACACAAGAAAAAATGTGGAGTATTGTTTTTTTATGTTTAGATGTTAAAAAACGCTCTAGCGTGTTCCAAAAAACCTATATTTACAATCAAAACATAAAACAAGAAAGGAAAGCTAACTTCGGGCGGAGCCGAAGTTTATATACCCTTGCAGTTAAAACCGGATATATATCGCAAACATCGGATATAGTTGGCCGATCCTTATGGGAATAGGAATATATAATCCAATTTATTACAATACAAAATCTAAAAAAAGTCCCAAACTTCTATCTTCAAAAATACGAAAGTTGATATTTCTACCAAATACCATTTCCGATCGTTCAGTTATATGGCAGCTATGTGATATAGTCGGCCGATCCTAATGAAATTTGGTAGGTTGGATCAACTGACTAAAAATAGAATCTGTATTAAATTCCAGCTTTCTATCTTCAAAAACACGAAAGTTGGGTCATTTCCGATCGTTCAATTATATGGCAGCTATAGGATATAGTCGGCCGATCCTTATGAAATTTGGCATGACGTAATGTTTTGCCAAAAATAGTTCTCATGTCAAATTTGAACTCTCTTACTCTAAAAACACCAAAGTTATACCATTTCCGATCAATCAGTTATATGGCAGCTATAGGATATAGTCGGCCGATCCGGGCCGTTCCGACTTATATACTGCGTGCAAAGAAAAGAAGGGTGTGTGCAAAGTTTCAAGACGATAGCTTTAAAACTGAGAGACTAGTTCGCGTAGAAACAGACAGACAGACGGACAGACAGACGGACAGACGGACAGACGGACATGCTCATATCAACTCAGGAGGTGATCCTGATCAAGAATATATATACTTTATAGGGTCGGAGATGTCTCCTTTACTGCGTTGCACACTTTTGACCAAAATTATAATACCCTCTGCAAGGGTATAAAAACACAAGAACAAATTTCGAGTATTGTTTTTTTATGTTTAGATGTTAAAAAACGCTCTAGCGTGTTCCAAAAAACCTATATTTACAATCAAAACATGAAAAAATACAAAACAAAATTTAGAGTATTGTTTTTTTATGTTTAGATGTTAAAAAACGCTCTAGCGTGTTCCAAAAAACCTATATTTACAATCAAAACATAAAAAAACACAAGAACAAATTTCGAGTATTGTTTTTTTATGTTTAGATGTTAAAAAACGCTCTAGCGTGTTTTAAAAAACCTATATTTACAACCAAAATATGAAAAAATACAAAACAAAATTTAGAGTATTGTTTTTTTATGTTCAGATGTTAAAAAACGCTCTAGCGTGTTCCAAAAAACCTATATTTACAATCAAAACATAAAAAAAAAACACAAGAAAAAATTTAGAGTATTGTTTTATTATGTTTAGATGTTAAAAAAAACGCTCTAGCGTGTTCCAAAAAACCTATATTTACAATCAAAACATGAAAAAATACAAAACAAAATTTGGAGTATTGTTTTTTATGTTTAGATGTTAAAAAACGCTCTAGCGTGTTCCAAAAAACCTATATTTACAATCAAAACATGAAAAAATACAAAACAAAATTTAGAGTATTGTTTTTTTATGTTTAGATGTTAAAAAACGCTCTAGCGTGTTCCAAAAAACCTATATTTACAATCAAAACATAAAAAAACACAAGAAAAAATGTGGAGTATTGTTTTTTTATGTTTAGATGTTAAAAAACGCTCTAGCGTGTTCCAAAAAACCTATATTTACAATCAAAACATGAAAAAATACAAAACAAAACTTAGAGTATTGTTTTTTTATGTTTAGATGTTAAAAAACGCTCTAGCGTGTTCCAAAAAACCTATATTTACAATCAAAACATAAAAAAAAACACAAGAAAAAATTTAGAGTATTGTTTTTTTATGTTTAGATGTTAAAAAACGCTCTAGCGTGTTCCAAAAAACCTATATTTACAATCAAAACATGAAAAAATACAAAACAAAATTTAGAGTATTGTTTTTTTATGTTTAGATGTTAAAAAACGCTCTAGCGTGTTCCAAAAAACCTATATTTACAATCAAAACATAAAAAAACACAAGAAAAAATTTCGAGTATTGTTTTTTTATGTTTAGATGTTAAAAAACGCTCTAGCGTGTTTTAAAAAACCTATATTTACAACCAAAATATGAAAAAATACAAAACAAAATTTAGAGTATTGTTTTTTTATGTTTAGATGTTAAAAAAACGCTCTAGCGTGTTCCAAAAAACCTATATTTACAATCAAAACATAAAAAAACACAAGAAAAAATTTAGAGTATTGTTTTTTTATGTTTAGATGTTAAAAAACGCTCTAGCGTGTTTTAAAAAACCTATATTTACAACCAAAATATGAAAAAATTCAAAACAAAATTTGGAGTATTGTTTTTTTATGTTTAGATGTTAAAAAACGCTCTAGCGTGTTCCAAAAAACCTATATTTACAATCAAAACATGAAAAAACACAAGAAAAAATTTAGAGTATTGTTTTTTTTTATGTTTAGATGTTAAAAAACGCTCTAGCGTGTTCCAAGAAACCTAAATTTACAATCAAAACATAAAAAAACACAAAACAAAATTTGGAGTATTGTTTTTTTATGTTTAGATGTTAAAAAACGCTCTAGCGTGTTCCAAAAAACCTATATTTACAATCAAAACATAAAAAAACACAAGAAAAAATGTGGAGTATTGTTTTTTTATGTTTATATGTTAAAAAACGCTCTAGCGTGTTCCAAAAAACCTATATTTACAATCAAAACATGAAAAAATACAAAACAAAATTTAGAGTATTGTTTTTTTATGTTTAGATGTTAAAAAACGCTCTAGCGTGTTCCAAAAAACCTATATTTACAATCAAAACATGAAAAAATACAAAACAAAATTTAGAGTATTGTTTTTTTATGTTTAGATGTTAAAAAACGCTCTAGCGTGTTCCAAAAAACCTATATTTACAATCAAAACATAAAAAACACAAGAAAAAATTTGGAGTATTGTTTTTTTATGTTTAGATGTTAAAAAACGCTCTAGCGTGTTTTAAAAAACCTATATTTACAACCAAAACATGAAAAAATACAAAACAAAATTTAGAGTATTGTTTTTTTATGTTTAGATGTTAAAAAACGCTCTAGCGTGTTCCAAAAAACCTATATTTACAATCAAAACATAAAAAACACAAGAAAAAATTTGGAGTATTGTTTTTTTATGTTTAGATGTTAAAAAACGCTCTAGCGTGTTTTAAAAAACCTATATTTACAACCAAAACATGAAAAAATACAAAACAAAATTTAGAGTATTGTTTTTTTATGTTTAGATGTTAAAAAACGCTCTAGCGTGTTCCAAAAAACCTATATTTGCAATCAAAACATAAAAAACACAAGAAAAAATTTGGAGTATTGTTTTTTTATGTTTAGATGTTAAAAAACGCTCTAGCGTGTTTTAAAAAACCTATATTTACAACCAAAACATGAAAAAATACAAAACAAAATTTGGAGTATTGTTTTTTTATGTTTAGATGTTAAAAAACGCTCTAGCGTGTTCCAAAAAACCTATATTTACAATCAAAACATGAAAAAACACAAGAAAAAATTTAGAGTATTGTTTTTTTTTTTATGTTTAGATGTTAAAAAACGCTCTAGCGTGTTCCAAGAAACCTAAATTTACAATCAAAACATAAAAAAACACAAAACAAAATTTGGAGTATTGTTTTTTTATGTTTAGATGTTAAAAAACGCTCTTGCGTGTTCCAAAAAACCTATATTTACAATCAAAACATAAAAAAACACAAGAAAAAATTTGGAGTATTGTTTTTTTATGTTTAGATGTTAAAAAACGCTCTAGAGTGTTCCAAAAAAACCTATATTTACAATCAAAACATGAAAAAATACAAAACAAAATTTAGAGTACTGTTTTTTTTATGTTTAGATGTTAAAAAACGCTCTAGCGTGTTCCAAAAAACCTATATTTACAATCAAAACATGAAAAAATACAAAACAAAATTTAGAGTATTGTTTTTTTATGTTTAGATGTTAAAAACGCTCTAGCGTGTTCCAAAAAACCTATATTTACAATCAAAACATAAAAAACACAAGAAAAAATTTAGAGTATTGTTTTTTTATGTTTAGATGTTAAAAAACGCTCTAGCGTGTTCCAAAAAACCTATATTTACAATCAAAACATGAAAAAATACAAAACAAAATTTAGAGTATTGTTTTTTTATGTTTAGATGTTAAAAAACGCTCTAGCGTGTTCCAAAAAACCTATATTTACAATCAAAACATAAAAAAACACAAGAAAAAATGTGGAGTATTGTTTTTTTATGTTTAGATGTTAAAAAACGCTCTAGCGTGTTCCAAAAAACCTATATTTACAATCAAAACATAAAACAAGAAAGGAAAGCTAACTTCGGGCGGAGCCGAAGTTTATATACCCTTGCAGTTAAAACCGGATATATATCGCAAACATCGGATATAGTTGGCCGATCCTTATGGGAATAGGAATATATAATCCAATTTATTACAATACAAAATCTAAAAAAAGTCCCAAACTTCTATCTTCAAAAATACGAAAGTTGATATTTCTACCAAATACCATTTCCGATCGTTCAGTTATATGGCAGCTATGTGATATAGTCGGCCGATCCTAATGAAATTTGGTAGGTTGGATCAACTGACTAAAAATAGAATCTGTATTAAATTCCAGCTTTCTATCTTCAAAAACACGAAAGTTGGGTCATTTCCGATCGTTCAATTATATGGCAGCTATAGGATATAGTCGGCCGATCCTTATGAAATTTGGCATGACGTAATGTTTTGCCAAAAATAGTTCTCATGTCAAATTTGAACTCTCTTACTCTAAAAACACCAAAGTTATACCATTTCCGATCAATCAGTTATATGGCAGCTATAGGATATAGTCGGCCGATCCGGGCCGTTCCGACTTATATACTGCGTGCAAAGAAAAGAAGGGTGTGTGCAAAGTTTCAAGACGATAGCTTTAAAACTGAGAGACTAGTTCGCGTAGAAACAGACAGACAGACGGACAGACAGACGGACAGACGGACAGACGGACATGCTCATATCAACTCAGGAGGTGATCCTGATCAAGAATATATATACTTTATAGGGTCGGAGATGTCTCCTTTACTGCGTTGCACACTTTTGACCAAAATTATAATACCCTCTGCAAGGGTATAAAAACACAAGAACAAATTTCGAGTATTGTTTTTTTATGTTTAGATGTTAAAAAACGCTCTAGCGTGTTCCAAAAAACCTATATTTACAATCAAAACATGAAAAAATACAAAACAAAATTTAGAGTATTGTTTTTTTATGTTTAGATGTTAAAAAACGCTCTAGCGTGTTCCAAAAAACCTATATTTACAATCAAAACATAAAAAAACACAAGAACAAATTTCGAGTATTGTTTTTTTATGTTTAGATGTTAAAAAACGCTCTAGCGTGTTTTAAAAAACCTATATTTACAACCAAAATATGAAAAAATACAAAACAAAATTTAGAGTATTGTTTTTTTATGTTCAGATGTTAAAAAACGCTCTAGCGTGTTCCAAAAAACCTATATTTACAATCAAAACATAAAAAAAAACACAAGAAAAAATTTAGAGTATTGTTTTATTATGTTTAGATGTTAAAAAAACGCTCTAGCGTGTTCCAAAAAACCTATATTTACAATCAAAACATGAAAAAATACAAAACAAAATTTGGAGTATTGTTTTTTTATGTTTAGATGTTAAAAAACGCTCTAGCGTGTTCCAAAAAACCTATATTTACAATCAAAACATGAAAAAATACAAAACAAAATTTAGAGTATTGTTTTTTTATGTTTAGATGTTAAAAAACGCTCTAGCGTGTTCCAAAAAACCTATATTTACAATCAAAACATAAAAAAACACAAGAAAAAATGTGGAGTATTGTTTTTTTATGTTTAGATGTTAAAAAAACGCTCTAGCGTGTTCCAAAAAACCTATATTTACAATCGAAACATGAAAAAATACAAAACAAAACTTAGAGTATTGTTTTTTTATGTTTAGATGTTAAAAAACGCTCTAGCGTGTTCCAAAAAACCTATATTTACAATCAAAACAAAAAAAAACACAAGAAAAAATTTAGAGTATTGTTTTTTTATGTTTAGATGTTAAAAAACGCTCTAGCGTGTTCCAAAAAACCTATATTTACAATCAAAACATGAAAAAATACAAAACAAAATTTAGAGTATTGTTTTTTTATGTTTAGATGTTAAAAAACGCTCTAGCGTGTTCCAAAAAACCTATATTTACAATCAAAACATAAAAAAACACAAGAACAAATTTCGAGTATTGTTTTTTTATGTTTAAATGTTAAAAAACGCTCTAGCGTGTTTTAAAAAACCTATATTTACAACCAAAACATGAAAAAATACAAAACAAAATTTAGAGTATTGTTTTTTTATGTTTAGATGTTAAAAAACGCTCTAGCGTGTTTTAAAAAACCTATATTTACAACCAAAACATGAAAAAATACAAAACAAAATTTAGAGTATTGTTTTTTTATGTTTAGATCAGTGGTTCTCATCCCATTGCTCTCGCTGCTCATTTGTTTTTGCAAATGCTCATGCATACCGAGTTGTGTGCGACTCCTCACGCCATAAGACTCGTTCCTCACGCCATAAGCATCGTTGGTCCCAGCATAAGCAAAGGGCAATTACAAAAACAATTTTTCGTGTTTTCCCTATTCTCCTCAATCGTACTAATCCGAATGAATTTTGTTGTTGGAGTTCCGATACTTCTTATGTGTGTGCAAAAGAGATGGAGATATTGCCTTCTCACGAGGCAGGTCTCTTGCCTACACTGAGATTTAGCTGGACTGCACTTATTAGCGAGGCGAGCGGTTGATGCTTATTTTGGATTTTTGGAAATGTGAAGGTGTCAAAAAATACACGTCTCTGCGTAGTAACATATTGCGAATGTATTCTATGTTTGGGAGTACGTATGTTTGTGAAAGCGCATTTTCCACTCTTAAGTTAATAAAGAATAATCATAGAAACCGATTAACTAATAGCAATTTGGAGGCCCTTTTAAAATTATCTACAACTAAAATTAATATAAATATTGATGAGTTTTTAAATTTAGTTTAATTTTTAAACAAGAATTAATTATTTTTTATTATTATAATTTTTTTTATTTTTTTATAAATTTTTTTTTGTCCTATTTTTTTTTATTTAATACCTATTATTTTTTTTTTTGAAGCTACCTATTAATAATATAATAACTATAATAAAAAAAAACTACACATTTCTTTTCTCTCAGTGAACTTCTTGAAACACACCGACTTTTTCGTTCTATGTGTGCGTGTGATTTCGTTCATATGTATTGTTTCATGCTCTGGCGTAAGGCAGTATTGGGCACCACTGGTTTAGATGTTAAAAAACGCTCTAGCGTGTTCCAAAAAACCTATATTTACAATCAAAACATAAAAAAAACACAAGAAAAAATTTCGAGTATTGTTTTTTTTATGTTTAGATGTTAAAAAACGCTCTAGCGTGTTTTAAAAAACCTATATTTACAACCAAAATATGAAAAAATACAAAACAAAATTTAGAGTATTGTTTTTTTATGTTTAGATGTTAAAAAAACGCTCTAGCGTGTTCCAAAAAACCTATATTTACAATCAAAACATGAAAAAATACAAAACAAAATTTAGAGTATTGTTTTTTTATGTTTAGATGTTAAAAAACGCTCTAGCGTGTTTTAAAAAACCTATATTTACAACCAAAATATGAAAAAATTCAAAACAAAATTTGGAGTATTGTTTTTTTATGTTTAGATGTAAAAAAACGCTCTAGCGTGTTCCAAAAAACCTATATTTACAATCAAAACATGAAAAAACACAAGAAAAAATTTAGAGTATTGTTTTTTTTTATGTTTAGATGTTAAAAAACGCTCTAGCGTTTCCAAGAAACCTAAATTTACAATCAAAACATAAAAAAACACAAGAAAAAATGTGGAGTATTGTTTTTTTATGTTTATATGTTAAAAAACGCTCTAGCGTGTTCCAAAAAACCTATATTTACAATCAAAACATGAAAAAATACAAATCAAAATTTAGAGTATTGTTTTTTTATGTTTAGATGTTAAAAAACGCTCTAGCGTGTTCCAAAAAACCTATATTTACAATCAAAACATAAAAAAACACAAGAACAAATGTGGAGTATTGTTTTTTTATGTTTAGATGTTAAAAAACGCTCTAGCGTGTTTTAAAAAACCTATATTTACATCCAAAATATGAAAAAATACAAAACAAAATTTAGAGTATTGTTTTTTTATGTTTAGATGTTAAAAAACGCTCTAGCGTGTTCCAAAAAACCTATATTTACAATCAAAACATGAAAAAATACAAAACAAAATTTAGAGTATTGTTTTTTTATGTTTAGATGTTAAAAAACGCTCTAGCGTGTTCCAAAAAACCTATATTTACAATCAAAACATAAAAAACACAAGAAAAAATTTGGAGTATTGTTTTTTTATGTTTAGATGTTAAAAAACGCTCTAGCGTGTTTTAAAAAACCTATATTTACAACCAAAACATGAAAAAATACAAAACAAAATTTAGAGTATTGTTTTTTTATGTTTAGATGTTAAAAAAACGCTCTAGCGTGTTCCAAAAAACATATATTTACAATCAAAACATGAAAAAATACAAAACAAAATTTAGAGTATTGTTTTTTTATGTTTAGATGTTAAAAAACGCTCTAGCGTGTTCCAAAAAACCTATATTTACAATCAAAACATAAAAAAACACAAGAAAAAATTTAGAGTATTGTTTTTTTATGTTTAGATGTTAAAAAACGCTCTAGCGTGTTCCAAAAAACCTATATTTACAATCAAAACATGAAAAAATACAAAACAAAATTTAGAGTATTGTTTTTTTATGTTTAGATGTTAAAAAACGCTCTAGCGTGTTCCAAAAAACCTATATTTACAATCAAAACATGAAAAAATACAAAACAAAATTTAGAGTATTGTTTTTTTATGTTTAGATGTTAAAAAACGCTCTAGCGTGTTCCAAAAAACCTATATTTACAATCAAAACATAAAAAACACAAAACAAAATTTGGAGTATTGTTTTATTATGTTTAGATGTTAAAAAAAACGCTCTAGCGTGTTCCAAAAAACCTATATTTACAATCAAAACATGAAAAAATACAAAACAAAATTTAGAGTATTGTTTTTTTATGTTTAGATGTTAAAAAACGCTCTAGCGTGTTCCAAAAAACCTATATTTACAATCAAAACATGAAAAAATACAAAACAAAACTTAGAGTATTGTTTTTTTATGTTTAGATGTTAAAAAAACGCTCTAGCGTGTTCCAAAAAACCTATATTTACAATCAAAACATAAAAAAAACACAAGAAAAAATTTGGAGTATTGTTTTTTTATGTTTAGATGTTAAAAAACGCTCTAGCGTGTTCCAAAAAACCTATATTTACAATCAAAACATAAAAAAACACAAAACAAAATTTGGAGTATTGTTTTATTATGTTTAGATGTTAAAAAAAACGCTCTAGCGTGTTCCAAAAAACCTATATTTACAATCAAAACATGAAAAAATACAAAACAAAATTTGGAGTATTGTTTTTTATGTTTAGATGTTAAAAAACGCTCTAGCGTGTTCCAAAAAACCTATATTTACAATCAAAACATGAAAAAATACAAAACAAAATTTAGAGTATTGTTTTTTTATGTTTAGATGTTAAAAAACGCTCTAGCGTGTTCCAAAAAACCTATATTTACAATCAAAACATAAAAAAACACAAAACAAAATTTGGAGTATTGTTTTTTTATGTTTAGATGTTAAAAAACGCTCTAGCGTGTTCCAAAAAACCTATATTTACAATCAAAACATAAAAAAACACAAAACAAAATTTGGAGTATTGTTTTTTTATGTTTAGATGTTAAAAAACGCTCTAGCGTGTTCCAAAAAACCTATATTTACAATCAAAACATGAAAAAATACAAAACAAAATTTAGAGTATTGTTTTTTTATGTTTAGATGTTAAAAAACGCTCTAGCGTGTTCCAAAAAACCTATATTTACAATCAAAACATAAAAAACACAAAACAAAATTTAGAGTATTGTTTTTTTATGTTTAGATGTTGAAAAACGCTCTAGCGTGTTCCAAAAAACCTATATTTACAATCAAAACATGAAAAAATACAAAACAAAACTTAGAGTATTGTTTTTTTATGTTTAGATGTTAAAACACGCTCTAGCGTGTTCCAAAAAACCTATATTTACAATCAAAACATGAAAAAATACAAAACAAAATTTAGAGTATTGTTTTTTTATGTTTAGATGTTAAAAACGCTCTAGCGTGTTCCAAAAAACCTATATTTACAATCAAAACATAAAAAAACACACAACAAAATTGGAAGAATTGTTTTTTGATTTTTAGATGTTGAAAAAACGCTCTAGCGTGTTCCAAAAAACCTATATTTACAATCAAAACATGAAAAAATACAAAACAAAACTTAGAGTATTGTTTTTTTATGTTTAGATGTTAAAACACGCTCTAGCGTGTTCCAAAAAACCTATATTTACAATCAAAACATGAAAAAATACAAAACAAAATTTGGAGTATTGTTTTTTTATGTTTAGATGTTAAAAAACGCTCTAGCGTGTTCCAAAAAACCTATATTTACAATCAAAACATAAAAAAACACAAAACAAAATTTGGAGTATTGTTTTTTTATGTTTAGATGTTAAAAAACGCTCTAGCGTGTTCCAAAAAACCTATATTTACAATCAAAACATGAAAAAATACAAAACAAAATTTAGAGTATTGTTTTTTTATGTTTAGATGTTAAAAAACGCTCTAGCGTGTTCCAAAAAACCTATATTTACAATCAAAACATAAAAAACACAAAACAAAATTTGGAGTATTGTTTTATTATGTTTAGATGTTAAAAAACGCTCTAGCGTGTTCCAAAAAACCTATATTTACAATCAAAACATAAAAAAAACACAAGAACAAATGTGGAGTATTGTTTTTTTATGTTTAGATGTTAAAAAACGCTCTAGCGTGTTTTAAAAAACCTATATTTACATCCAAAATATGAAAAAATACAAAACAAAATTTAGAGTATTGTTTTTTTATGTTTAGATGTTAAAAAACGCTCTAGCGTGTTCCAAAAAACCTATATTTACAATCAAAACATGAAAAAATACAAAACAAAATTTAGAGTATTGTTTTTTTATGTTTAGATGTTAAAAAACGCTCTAGCGTGTTCCAAAAAACCTATATTTACAATCAAAACATAAAAAACACAAGAAAAAATTTGGAGTATTGTTTTTTTATGTTTAGATGTTAAAAAACGCTCTAGCGTGTTTTAAAAAACCTATATTTACAACCAAAACATGAAAAAATACAAAACAAAATTTAGAGTATTGTTTTTTTATGTTTAGATGTTAAAAAAACGCTCTAGCGTGTTCCAAAAAACATATATTTACAATCAAAACATGAAAAAATACAAAACAAAATTTAGAGTATTGTTTTTTTATGTTTAGATGTTAAAAAACGCTCTAGCGTGTTCCAAAAAACCTATATTTACAATCAAAACATAAAAAAACACAAGAAAAAATTTAGAGTATTGTTTTTTTATGTTTAGATGTTAAAAAACGCTCTAGCGTGTTCCAAAAAACCTATATTTACAATCAAAACATGAAAAAATACAAAACAAAATTTAGAGTATTGTTTTTTTATGTTTAGATGTTAAAAAACGCTCTAGCGTGTTCCAAAAAACCTATATTTACAATCAAAACATGAAAAAATACAAAACAAAATTTAGAGTATTGTTTTTTTATGTTTAGATGTTAAAAAACGCTCTAGCGTGTTCCAAAAAACCTATATTTACAATCAAAACATAAAAAACACAAAACAAAATTTGGAGTATTGTTTTATTATGTTTAGATGTTAAAAAAAACGCTCTAGCGTGTTCCAAAAAACCTATATTTACAATCAAAACATTAAAAAATACAAAACAAAACTTAGAGTATTGTTTTTTTATGTTTAGATGTTAAAAAACGCTCTAGCGTGTTCCAAAAAACCTATATTTACAACCAAAACATGAAAAAATACAAAACAAAATTTAGAGTATTGTTTTTTTATGTTTAGATGTTAAAAAAACGCTCTAGCGTGTTCCAAAAAACCTATATTTACAATCAAAACATAAAAAAACACAAGAAAAAATTTGGAGTATTGTTTTTTTATGTTTAGATGTTTATGTTTATGTTTTATTTACAACCAAAATATGAAAAAATACAAAACAAAATTTAGAGTATTGTTTTTTTATGTTTAGATGTTAAAAAAACGCTCTAGCGTGTTCCAAAAAACCTATATTTACAATCAAAACATGAAAAAATACAAAACAAAATTTAGAGTATTGTTTTTTTATGTTTAGATGTTAAAAAACGCTCTAGCGTGTTTTAAAAAACCTATATTTACAACCAAAATATGAAAAAATTCAAAACAAAATTTGGAGTATTGTTTTTTTATGTTTAGATGTAAAAAAACGCTCTAGCGTGTTCCAAAAAACCTATATTTACAATCAAAACATGAAAAAACACAAGAAAAAATTTAGAGTATTGTTTTTTTTTATGTTTAGATGTTAAAAAACGCTCTAGCGTTTCCAAGAAACCTAAATTTACAATCAAAACATAAAAAAACACAAGAAAAAATGTGGAGTATTGTTTTTTTATGTTTATATGTTAAAAAACGCTCTAGCGTGTTCCAAAAAACCTATATTTACAATCAAAACATGAAAAAATACAAATCAAAATTTAGAGTATTGTTTTTTTATGTTTAGATGTTAAAAAACGCTCTAGCGTGTTCCAAAAAACCTATATTTACAATCAAAACATAAAAAAACACAAGAACAAATGTGGAGTATTGTTTTTTTATGTTTAGATGTTAAAAAACGCTCTAGCGTGTTTTAAAAAACCTATATTTACATCCAAAATATGAAAAAATACAAAACAAAATTTAGAGTATTGTTTTTTTATGTTTAGATGTTAAAAAACGCTCTAGCGTGTTCCAAAAAACCTATATTTACAATCAAAACATGAAAAAATACAAAACAAAATTTAGAGTATTGTTTTTTTATGTTTAGATGTTAAAAAACGCTCTAGCGTGTTCCAAAAAACCTATATTTACAATCAAAACATAAAAAACACAAGAAAAAATTTGGAGTATTGTTTTTTTATGTTTAGATGTTAAAAAACGCTCTAGCGTGTTTTAAAAAACCTATATTTACAACCAAAACATGAAAAAATACAAAACAAAATTTAGAGTATTGTTTTTTTATGTTTAGATGTTAAAAAAACGCTCTAGCGTGTTCCAAAAAACATATATTTACAATCAAAACATGAAAAAATACAAAACAAAATTTAGAGTATTGTTTTTTTTATGTTTAGATGTTAAAAAACGCTCTAGCGTGTTCCAAAAAACCTATATTTACAATCAAAACATAAAAAAACACAAGAAAAAATTTAGAGTATTGTTTTTTTATGTTTAGATGTTAAAAAACGCTCTAGCGTGTTCCAAAAAACCTATATTTACAATCAAAACATGAAAAAATACAAAACAAAATTTAGAGTATTGTTTTTTTATGTTTAGATGTTAAAAAACGCTCTAGCGTGTTCCAAAAAACCTATATTTACAATCAAAACATGAAAAAATACAAAACAAAATTTAGAGTATTGTTTTTTTATGTTTAGATGTTAAAAAACGCTCTAGCGTGTTCCAAAAAACCTATATTTACAATCAAAACATAAAAAACACAAAACAAAATTTGGAGTATTGTTTTATTATGTTTAGATGTTAAAAAAAACGCTCTAGCGTGTTCCAAAAAACCTATATTTACAATCAAAACATGAAAAAATACAAAACAAAATTTAGAGTATTGTTTTTTTATGTTTAGATGTTAAAAAACGCTCTAGCGTGTTCCAAAAAACCTATATTTACAATCAAAACATGAAAAAATACAAAACAAAACTTAGAGTATTGTTTTTTTATGTTTAGATGTTAAAAAAACGCTCTAGCGTGTTCCAAAAAACCTATATTTACAATCAAAACATAAAAAAAACACAAGAAAAAATTTGGAGTATTGTTTTTTTATGTTTAGATGTTAAAAAACGCTCTAGCGTGTTCCAAAAAACCTATATTTACAATCAAAACATAAAAAAACACAAAACAAAATTTGGAGTATTGTTTTATTATGTTTAGATGTTAAAAAAACGCTCTAGCGTGTTCCAAAAAACCTATATTTACAATCAAAACATGAAAAAATACAAAACAAAATTTGGAGTATTGTTTTTTATGTTTAGATGTTAAAAAACGCTCTAGCGTGTTCCAAAAAACCTATATTTACAATCAAAACATGAAAAAATACAAAACAAAATTTAGAGTATTGTTTTTTTATGTTTAGATGTTAAAAAACGCTCTAGCGTGTTCCAAAAAACCTATATTTACAATCAAAACATAAAAAAACACAAAACAAAATTTGGAGTATTGTTTTTTTATGTTTAGATGTTAAAAAACGCTCTAGCGTGTTCCAAAAAACCTATATTTACAATCAAAACATAAAAAAACACAAAACAAAATTTGGAGTATTGTTTTTTTATGTTTAGATGTTAAAAAACGCTCTAGCGTGTTCCAAAAAACCTATATTTACAATCAAAACATGAAAAAATACAAAACAAAATTTAGAGTATTGTTTTTTTATGTTTAGATGTTAAAAAACGCTCTAGCGTGTTCCAAAAAACCTATATTTACAATCAAAACATAAAAAACACAAAACAAAATTTAGAGTATTGTTTTTTTATGTTTAGATGTTGAAAAACGCTCTAGCGTGTTCCAAAAAACCTATATTTACAATCAAAACATGAAAAAATACAAAACAAAACTTAGAGTATTGTTTTTTTATGTTTAGATGTTAAAACACGCTCTAGCGTGTTCCAAAAAACCTATATTTACAATCAAAACATGAAAAAATACAAAACAAAATTTAGAGTATTGTTTTTTTATGTTTAGATGTTAAAAACGCTCTAGCGTGTTCCAAAAAACCTATATTTACAATCAAAACATAAAAAAACACACAACAAAATTTGGAGTATTGTTTTTTTATGTTTAGATGTTGAAAAAACGCTCTAGCGTGTTCCAAAAAACCTATATTTACAATCAAAACATGAAAAAATACAAAACAAAACTTAGAGTATTGTTTTTTTATGTTTAGATGTTAAAACACGCTCTAGCGTGTTCCAAAAAACCCTCTTTTTAAAATCAAATCACGAAAAAATACAAAACAAAATTTGGAGTATTGTTTTTTTATGTTTAGATGTTAAAAAACGCTCTAGCGTGTTCCAAAAAACCTATATTTACAATCAAAACATAAAAAAACACAAAACAAAATTTGGAGTATTGTTTTTTTATGTTTAGATGTTAAAAAACGCTCTAGCGTGTTCCAAAAAACCTATATTTACAATCAAAACATGAAAAAATACAAAACAAAATTTAGAGTATTGTTTTTTTATGTTTAGATGTTAAAAAACGCTCTAGCGTGTTCCAAAAAACCTATATTTACAATCAAAACATAAAAAACACAAAACAAAATTTGGAGTATTGTTTTATTATGTTTAGATGTTAAAAAACGCTCTAGCGTGTTCCAAAAAACCTATATTTACAATCAAAACATAAAAAAACACAAGAACAAATGTGGAGTATTGTTTTTTTATGTTTAGATGTTAAAAAACGCTCTAGCGTGTTCCAAAAAACCTATATTTACAATCAAAACATAAAAAAACACAAAACAAAATTTGGAGTATTGTTTTATTATGTTTAGATGTTAAAAAAACGCTCTAGCGTGTTCCAAAAAACCTATATTTACAATCAAAACATGAAAAAATACAAAACAAAATTTGGAGTATTGTTTTTTATGTTTAGATGTTAAAAAACGCTCTAGCGTGTTCCAAAAAACCTATATTTACAATCAAAACATGAAAAAATACAAAACAAAATTTAGAGTATTGTTTTTTTATGTTTAGATGTTAAAAAACGCTCTAGCGTGTTTAAAAAACCTATATTTACAACCAAAACATGAAAAAATACAAAACAAAATTTAGAGTATTGTTTTTTTATGTTTAGATGTTAAAAAAACGCTCTAGCGTGTTCCAAAAAACATATATTTACAATCAAAACATGAAAAAATACAAAACAAAATTTAGAGTATTGTTTTTTTATGTTTAGATGTTAAAAAACGCTCTAGCGTGTTCCAAAAAACCTATATTTACAATCAAAACATAAAAAAACACAAGAAAAAATTTAGAGTATTGTTTTTTTATGTTTAGATGTTAAAAAACGCTCTAGCGTGTTCCAAAAAACCTATATTTACAATCAAAACATGAAAAAATACAAAACAAAATTTAGAGTATTGTTTTTTTATGTTTAGATGTTAAAAAACGCTCTAGCGTGTTCCAAAAAACCTATATTTACAATCAAAACATGAAAAAATACAAAACAAAATTTAGAGTATTGTTTTTTTATGTTTAGATGTTAAAAAACGCTCTAGCGTGTTCCAAAAAACCTATATTTACAATCAAAACATAAAAAACACAAAACAAAATTTGGAGTATTGTTTTATTATGTTTAGATGTTAAAAAAACGCTCTAGCGTGTTCCAAAAAACCTATATTTACAATCAAAACATTAAAAAATACAAAACAAAACTTAGAGTATTGTTTTTTTATGTTTAGATGTTAAAAAACGCTCTAGCGTGTTCCAAAAAACCTATATTTACAATCAAAACATGAAAAAATACAAAACAAAATTTAGAGTATTGTTTTTTTATGTTTAGATGTTAAAAAAACGCTCTAGCGTGTTCCAAAAAACCTATATTTACAATCAAAACATAAAAAAACACAAGAAAAAATTTGGAGTATTGTTTTTTTATGTTTAGATGTTAAAAAACGCTCTAGCGTGTTCCAAAAAACCTATATTTACAATCAAAACATAAAAAAACACAAAACAAAATTTGGAGTATTGTTTTATTATGTTTAGATGTTAAAAAAACGCTCTAGCGTGTTCCAAAAAACCTATATTTACAATCAAAACATGAAAAAATACAAAACAAAATTTGGAGTATTGTTTTTTATGTTTAGATGTTAAAAAACGCTCTAGCGTGTTCCAAAAAACCTATATTTACAATCAAAACATGAAAAAATACAAAACAAAATTTAGAGTATTGTTTTTTTATGTTTAGATGTTAAAAAACGCTCTAGCGTGTTTTAAAAAACCTATATTTACAACCAAAACATGAAAAAATACAAAACAAAATTTAGAGTATTGTTTTTTTATGTTTAGATGTTAAAAAAACGCTCTAGCGTGTTCCAAAAAACATATATTTACAATCAAAACATGAAAAAATACAAAACAAAATTTAGAGTATTGTTTTTTTATGTTTAGATGTTAAAAAACGCTCTAGCGTGTTCCAAAAAACCTATATTTACAATCAAAACATAAAAAAACACAAGAAAAAATTTAGAGTATTGTTTTTTTATGTTTAGATGTTAAAAAACGCTCTAGCGTGTTCCAAAAAACCTATATTTACAATCAAAACATAAAAAACACAAGAAAAAATTTGGAGTATTGTTTTTTTATGTTTAGATGTTAAAAAACGCTCTAGCGTGTTTTAAAAAACCTATATTTACAACCAAAATATGAAAAAATTCAAAACAAAATTTGGAGTATTGTTTTTTTATGTTTAGATGTAAAAAAACGCTCTAGCGTGTTCCAAAAAAACCTATATTTACAATCAAAACATGAAAAAACACAAGAAAAAATTTAGAGTATTGTTTTTTTTTATGTTTAAATGTTAAAAAACGCTCTAGCGTTTCCAAGAAACCTAAATTTACAATCAAAACATAAAAAAACACAAGAAAAAATGTGGAGTATTGTTTTTTTATGTTTATATGTTAAAAAACGCTCTAGCGTGTTCCAAAAAACCTATATTTACAATCAAAACATGAAAAAATACAAAACAAAATTTAGAGTATTGTTTTTTTATGTTTAGATGTTAAAAAACGCTCTAGCGTGTTCCAAAAAACCTATATTTACAATCAAAACATAAAAAAACACAAGAAAAAATTTGGAGTATTGTTTTTTTATGTTTAGATGTTAAAAAACGCTCTAGCGTGTTTTAAAAAACCTATATTTACAACCAAAACATGAAAAAATACAAAACAAAATTTAGAGTATTGTTTTTTTATGTTTAGATGTTAAAAAAACGCTCTAGCGTGTTCCAAAAAACATATATTTACAATCAAAACATGAAAAAATACAAAACAAAATTTAGAGTATTGTTTTTTTATGTTTAGATGTTAAAAAACGCTCTAGCGTGTTCCAAAAAACCTATATTTACAATCAAAACATAAAAAAACACAAGAAAAAATTTAGAGTATTGTTTTTTTATGTTTAGATGTTAAAAAACGCTCTAGCGTGTTCCAAAAAACCTATATTTACAATCAAAACATGAAAAAATACAAAACAAAATTTAGAGTATTGTTTTTTTATGTTTAGATGTTAAAAAACGCTCTAGCGTGTTCCAAAAAACCTATATTTACAATCAAAACATGAAAAAATACAAAACAAAATTTAGAGTATTGTTTTTTTATGTTTAGATGTTAAAAAACGCTCTAGCGTGTTCCAAAAAACCTATATTTACAATCAAAACATAAAAAACACAAAACAAAATTTGGAGTATTGTTTTATTATGTTTAGATGTTAAAAAAAAACGCTCTAGCGTGTTCCAAAAAACCTATATTTACAATCAAAACATGAAAAAATACAAAACAAAATTTAGAGTATTGTTTTTTTATGTTTAGATGTTAAAAAACGCTCTAGCGTGTTCCAAAAAACCTATATTTACAATCAAAACATGAAAAAATACAAAACAAAATTTAGAGTATTGTTTTTTATGTTTAGATGTTAAAAAACGCTCTAGCGTGTTCCAAAAAACCTATATTTACAATCAAAACATAAAAAAACACAAGAAAAAATTTGGAGTATTGTTTTTTTATGTTTAGATGTTAAAAAACGCTCTAGCGTGTTCCAAAAAAACCTATATTTACAATCAAAACATAAAAAAACACAAAACAAAATTTGGAGTATTGTTTTTTATGTTTAGATGTAAAAAAACGCTCTAGCGTGTTCCAAAAAACCTATATTTACAATCAAAACATGAAAAAATACAAA
>NW_027223004.1:0-28869 GCF_030179905.1 Drosophila bipectinata | reverse complement strand
CCCTCCAATACGTGAAGTGCCTGGCCGATCTCCCTGCCAAGGCCTTGAGTGTTGGCCGATCCCCCTGGCGAGGCGTGAAGTGCCCAGCCGATTCCCCTACCGACGCGTGGAGTGCCTGGCCGATCCCCTGCCAGCTGATAACCCTCCAATACGTGAAGTGCCTGGCCGATCTCCCTGCCAAGGCCTTGAGTGTCCGGCCGATCCATCTGCCGAGGCGAGGAGTGCCCAGCCGATTCCCCTGCCGACACGCGGAGTCCCTGGCCGATCGCCTGCCAGCTGATAACCCGCCAATACGTGAAGTGCCTGGCCGATCTCCCTGGCAAGGCCTGGAGTGCCCGGCCGATCCCCCTGCCGAGGTGGGAGTGCCCTGCCGATTCCCCTGCAAGCTGATACCCCTGCCGAGACGTGAAGTGCCTGGCCGATCTCCATGCCAAGGCCTGGAGTGTTGGCCGATCCCCCTGGCGAGGCGTGGATTGCCCAGCCGATTTCCCTGCCGACGCGTGGAGGGCCTGGCCTATTCCCTGCCAGCTGATAACCCGCCAATACATGACGTGCCTGGCCGATCTCACTGCCAAGGCCTGGAGTGCCCGGCCGATACTACTGCCGAGGTGGGAGTGCCTAGCCGATTTCCCTGCAAGCTGATACCCCTGCCGAGACGTGAAGTGCCTGGCCGATCTCCATGCCAAGGCCTTGAGTGCCCGGCCGATCCGCCTGCCGAGGCGAGGAGTGCCCAGCCGATTCCCCTACCGACGCGTGGAGTGCCTGGCCGATCCCCAGCCAGCTGATAACCCTCCAATACGTGAAGTGCCTGGCCGATCTCCCTGCCAAGGCCTGGAGTGCCCGGCCGATCCTACTGCCGAGGTGGGAGTGCCTAGCCGATTTCCCTGCAAGCTGATACCCCTGCCGAGACGTGAAGTGCCTGGCCGATCTCCATGCCAAGGCCTGGAGTGTTGGCCGATCCCCCTGGCGAGGCGTGAAGTGCCCAGCCGATTCCCCTGCCGACACGTGGAGTCCCTGGCCGATCAACTGCCAGCTGATAACCCACCAATACGTGATGTGCCTGGCCGATCTCCCTGCCAAGGCCTGGAGTGCCCGGCCGATCCCCCTGCCGAGGTGGGAGTGCCCAGCCGATTCCCCTGCAAGCTGATACCCCTGCCGAGACGTGAAGTGCCTGGCCGATCTCCATGCCAAGGCCTGGAGTGTTGGCCGATCCCCTGGCGAGGCGTGGAGTGCCCAGCCGATTTCCCTGCCGACGCGTGGAGGGCCTGGCCTATTCCCTGCCAGCTGATAACCCGCCAATACGTGACGTGCCTGGCCGATCTCACTGCCAGACCTGGAGTGCCCGGCCGATACTACTGCCGAGGTGGGAGTGCCTAGCCGATTTCCCTGCAAGCTGATACCCCTGCCGAGACGTGAAGTGCCTGGCCGATCTCCATGCCAAGGCCTGGAGTGTTGGCCGATCCCCCTGGCGAGGCGTGGAGTGCCCAGCCGATTCCCCTACCGACGCGTGGAGTGCCTGGCCGATCCCCAGCCAGCTGATAACCCTCCAATACGTGAAGTGCCTGGCCGATCTCCCTGCCAAGGCCTGGAGTGTTGGCCGATCCCCCTGCCGAGGCGTGGAGTGCCCAGCCGATTTCCCTGCCGACGCGTGGAGTGCCTGGCCGATTTACTGCCAGTTGATAACCCGCCAATACATGATATACCTGCCCGATCTCCCCGCCAATGCCTGGAGTGCCCGGCCGATTCCCCTGCCGAGTTGTGGAGTGCCCAGCCGATTCCCCTGCAAGCTGATACCCCTGCCGAGACGTGAAGTGCCTGGCCGATCTCCATGCCAAGGCCTTGAGTGCCCGGCCGATCCGCCTGCCGAGGCGAGGAGTGCCCAGCCGATTCCCCTGCCGACGCGTGGAGTGCCTGGCCGATCCCCTGCCAGCTGATAACCCTCCAATACGTGAAGTGCCTGGCCGATCTCCCTGCCAAGGCCTTGAGTGTCCGGCCGATCCATCTGCCGAGGCGAGGAGTGCCCAGCCGATTCCCCTGCCGACACGTGGAGTCCCTGGCCGATCGCCTGCCAGCTGATAACCCGCCAATACGTGAAGTGCCTGGCCGATCTCCCTGCCAAGGCCTGGAGTGCCCGGCCGATCCCCCTGCCGAGGTGGGAGTGCCCAGCCGATTCCCCTGCAAGCTGATACCCCTGCCGAGACGTGAAGTGCCTGGCCGATCTCCATGCCAAAGCCTTGAGTGCCCGGCCGATCCGCCTGCCGAGGCGAAGAGTGCCCAGCCGATTCCCTTCCGACGCGTGGAGTGCCTGGCCAATCCCCTGCCAGCTGATAACCCGCCAATAAATGATATGCCTGGCCGATCTCCCTGCCAAGGCCTGGAGTGCCCAGTGCCCTGACAGCTGATAACCCTCCAATACGTGAAGTGCCTGGCCGATCTCCCTGGCAAGGCCTGGAGTGCCCGGCCGATCCCCCTGCCGAGGTGGGAGTGCCCAGCCGATTCCCCTGCAAGCTGATACCCCTGCCGAGACGTGAAGTGCCTGGCCGATCTCCATGCCAAGGCCTGGAGTGTTGGCCGATCCCCCTGGCGAGGCGTGGAGTGCCCAGCCGATTTCCCTGCCGACGCGTGGAGGGCCTGGCCTATTCCCTGCCAGCTGATAACCCGCCAATACATGACGTGCCTGGCCGATCTCACTGCCAAGGCCTGGAGTGCCCGGCCGATACTACTGCCGAGGTGGGAGTGCCTAGCCGATTTCCCTGCAAGCTGATACCCCTGCCGAGACGTGAAGTGCCTGGCCGATCTCCATGCCAAGGCCTGGAGTGTTGGCCGATCCCCCTGCCGAGGCGAGGAGTGCCCAGCCGATTCCCCTGCCGACGCGTGGAGTGCCTGGCCGATCCCCTGCCAGCTGATAACCCTCCAATACGTGAAGTGCCTGGCCGATCTCCCTGCCAAGGCCTTGAGTGCCCGGCCGATCCACCTGCCGAGGCGAGGAGTGCCCAGCCGATTCCCCTGCCGACGCGTGGAGTGCCTGGCCGATCCCCTGCCAGCTGATAACCCTCCAATACGTGAAGTGCCTGGCCGATCTCCCTGCCAAGGCCTTGAGTGTCCGGCCGATCCACCTGCCGAGGCGAGGAGTGCCCAGCCGATTCCCCTGCCGACACGTGGAGTCCCTGGCCGATCGCCTGCCAGCTGATAACCCGCCAATACGTGAAGTGCCTGGCCGATCTCCCTGCCAAGGCCTGGAGTGCCCGGCCGATCCCCCTGCCGAGGAGGGAGTGCCCAGCCGATTCCCCTGCCGACACGTGGAGTCCCTGGCCGATCGCCTGCCAGCTGATAACCCGCCAATACGTGAAGTGCCTGGCCGATCTCCCTGCCAAGGCCTGGAGTGCCCGGCCGATCCCCCTGCCGAGGTGGGAGTGCCCAGCCGATTCCCCTGCCGACGCGTGGAGTGCCTGGCCGATCGCCTGCCAGCTGATAACCCGCCAATACGTAAAGTGCCTGGCCGATCTCCCTGCCAAGGCCTTGAGTGTCCGGCCGATCCATCTGCCGAGGCGAGGAGTGCCCAGCCGATTCCCCTGCCGACACGTGGAGTCCCTGGCCGATCGCCTGCCAGCTGATAACCCGCCAATACGTGAAGTGCCTGGCCGATCTCCCTGCCAAGGCCTTGAGTGTCCGGCCGATCCATCTGCCGAGGCGAGGAGTGCCCAGCCGATTCCCCTGCCGACACGTGGAGTCCCTGGCCGATCGCCTGCCAGCTGATAACCCGCCAATACGTGAAGTGCCTGGCCGATCTCCCTGCCAAGGCCTGGAGTGCCCGGCCGATCCCCCTGCCGAGGTGGGAGTGCCTGGCCGATCCCCTGCCAGCTGATAACCCTCCAATACGTGAAGTGCCTGGCCGATCTCCCTGCCAAGGCCTTGAGTGCCCGGCCGATCCACCTGCCGACGCGAGGAGTGCCCAGCCGATTCCCCTGCCGACGCGTGGAGTGCCTGGCCGATCCCCAGCCAGCTGATAACCCTCCAATACGTGAAGTGCCTGGCCGATCTCCCTGCCAAGGCCTTGAGTGTCCGGCCGATCCATCTGCCGAGGCGAAGAGTGCCCAGCCGATTCCCCTGCCGACACGTGGAGTCCCTGGCCGATCGCCTGCCAGCTGATAACCCGCCAATACGTGAAGTTCCTGGCCGATCTCCCTGCCAAGGCCTGGAGTGCCCGGCCGATCCCCCTGCCGAGGTGGGAGTGCCCAGCCGATTCCCCTGCCGACGCGTGGAGTCCCTGGCCGATCGCCTGCCAGCTGATAACCCGCCAATACGTGAAGTGCCTGGCCGATCTCCCTGCCAAGGCCTGGAGTGCCCGGCCGATCCACCTGCCGACGCGAGGAGTGCCCAGCCGATTCCCCTGCCGACGCGTGGAGTGCCTGGCCGATCCCCAGCCAGCTGATAACCCTCCAATACGTGAAGTGCCTGGCCGATCTCCCTGCCAAGGCCTTGAGTGCCCGGCCGATCCACCTGCCGAGGCGAGGAGTGCCCAGCCGATTCCCCTGCCGACGCGTGGAGTGCCTGGCCGATCTCCCTGCCAGCTGATAACCCTCCAATACGTGAAGTGCCTGGCCGATCTCCCTGCCAAGGCCTTGAGTGCCCGGCCGATCCACCTGCCGAGGCGAGGAGTGCCCAGCCGATTCCCCTGCCGACGCGTGGAGTGCCTGGCCGATCCCCTGCCAGCTGATAACCCTCCAATACGTGAAGTGCCTGGCCGATCTCCCTGCCAAGGCCTTGAGTGTCCGGCCGATCCATCTGCCGAGGCGAGGAGTGCCCAGCCGATTCCCCTGCCGACACGTGGAGTCCCTGGCCGATCGCCTGCCAGCTGATAACCCGCCAATACGTGAAGTGCCTGGCCGATCTCCCTGCCAAGGCCTGGAGTGCCCGGCCGATCCCCCTGCCGAGGTGGGAGTGCCCAGCCGATTCCCCTGCCGACGCGTGGAGTGCCTGGCCGATCCCCTGCCAGCTGATAACCCGCCAATACGTGAAGTGCCTGGCCGATCTCCCTGCCAAGGCCTTGAGTGTCCGGCCGATCCACCTGCCGAGGCGAGGAGTGCCCAGCCGATTCCCCTGCCGACGCGTGGAGTGCCTGGCCGATCGCCTGCCAGCTGATAACCCGCCAATACGTGAAGTGCCTGGCCGATCTCCCTGCCAAGGCCTTGAGTGTCCGGCCGATCCACCTGCCGAGGCGAGGAGTGCCCAGCCGATTCCCCTGCCGACGCGTGGAGTGCCTGGCCGATCCCCAGCCAGCTGATAACCCTCCAATACGTGAAGTGCCTGGCCGATCTCCCTGCCAAGGCCTTGAGTGCCCGGCCGATCCACCTGCCGAGGCGAGGAGTGCCCAGCCGATTCCCCTGCCGACGCGTGGAGTGCCTGGCCGATCCCCTGCCAGCTGATAACCCTCCAATACGTGAAGTGCCTGGCCGATCTCCCTGCCAAGGCCTTGAGTGCCCGGCCGATCCACCTGCCGAGGCGAGGAGTGCCCAGCCGATTCCCCTGCCGACGCGTGGAGTGCCTGGCCGATCCCCTGCCAGCTGATAACCCTCCAATACGTGAAGTGCCTGGCCGATCTCCCTGCCAAGGCCTTGAGTGTCCGGCCGATCCATCTGCCGAGGCGAGTAGTACCCAGCCGATTCCCCTGCCGACACGTGGAGTCCCTGGCCGATCGCCTGCCAGCTGATAACCCGCCAATACGTGAAGTGCCTGGCCGATCTCCCTGCCAAGGCCTGGAGTGCCCGGCCGATCCCCCTGCCGAGGAGGGAGTGTCCGGCCGATCCATCTGCCGAGGCGAGGAGTTCCCAGCCCATTCCCCTGCCAGGTGATAACCCGCCAACAAATGATATGCCTTCCCGATCTCCCTGTCAAGGACTGAAGTGTCCGGCCGATCCTTCTGCGGAGGCGTGGAGTGCCCAGCCGATTCCCCTGCGAGGTGGAGTGCCCCGCCGATTTCCTTACCGACGCGTGGAGGGCCTGGCCGATCCCCTGCTAGCTGTTAAACCGCCAATACGTGCCTGGCCGATCTCCCTTCCAAGGCCTGGAGTGCCCAGCCGATCCTCCTGCCGAGACGTGGAGTGCCCCGCCGACCCCACAAACCAGGCGTGGAGTGCCCAGCCGATTCCCCTGCCAGCTGTTAACCTGCCAATAAATTATATGCCGGCCGACCCCCATGCCGAGACGTGGAGTGCCCAGCCGATTCCCCTACCGACGCGTGGAGTGCCTAGCCGATTCCCCTGCCAGCTGATAACCCGCCAATAAATGATATGCCTGACCGATCTCCCTAACAATGCCTGGAGGGCGCGGCCGACCCCCCTGACGAGGCCTGGAGTGCCCTGCCGATTCCCCTGCGAGGTGAAGTGCCCAGCCGATTCCCCTACCGACGCGTGGAGGGCCTGGCCGATCCCCTGCTAGCTGATAACCCGCCAATACGTGCCTGGCCGATCTCCCTGCCAAGGCCTGGAGTGCCCAGCCGATCCCCCTGCCGAGGCGTGGAGTGCCCAGCCGATTCCCCTGCCGACGCGTGGAGTGCCCAGCCGATTCCATTGTCAGCTGATAACCCGCCAATAAATGATATGCCTGCCCGATCTCCCTGCCAATGCCTGGAGTGCCCGGCCGACCCCCCTGACCAGGCGTGGAGTGCCCAGCCGATTCCCCTGCCGACGCGTGGAGTGCCCAGCCGATTCCATTGTCAGCTGATAACCCGCCAATAAATGATATGCCGGCCCGATCTCCCTGCCAAGGCCTGGAGTGCCCGGCCGACCCCCCTGCCGAGGCGTGGAGTGCCCAGCCGATTCCCCTGCCGACGCGTGGAGTGCCCAGCCGATTCCATTGTCAGCTGATAACCCGCCAATAAATGATATGCCGGCCCGATCTCCCTGCCAAGGCCTGGAGTGCCCGGCCGACCCCCCTGCCGAGAAGTGGAGTGCCCAGCCGATTCCCCTGCCGACGCGTGGAGGGCCTGGCCGATCCCCTGCTAGCTGATAACCCGCCAATACGTGCCTGGCCGATCTCCCTGCCAAGGCCTGGAGTGCCCAGCCGATCCCCCTGCCGAGGCGTGGAGTGCCCAGCCGATTCCCCTGCCGACGCGTGGAGTGCCTAACCGATTCCCCTGCCAGCTGATAACCCGCCAATAAATGATATACCTGCCCGATCTCCCTGCCAATGCCTGGAGTGCCCGGCCGATTCCCCTGCCGAGGCGTGGAGTGCCCAGCCGATTCCATTGTCAGCTGATAACCCGCCAATAAATGATATGCCGGCCCGATCTCCCTGCCAAGGCTTGGAGTGCCTGGCCGACCCCCCTGCCGAGACGTGGAGTGCCCAGCCGATTCCCCTGCCGACGCGTTGAGTGCCTAGCCGATTCCCCTGCTAGCTGATAACCCGCCAATACGTGCCTGCCCGATCTCCCTGCCAAAGCCTGGTGTGCCCAGCCGACCACCCAGACGAGGCGTGGAGTGCCCAGCCGATCCCCCTGCCGAGACGTGGAGTGCCTAGCCGATTCCCCTGCCAGCTGATAACCCGCCAATAAATGATATGCCTGCCCGATCTCCCTGCCAATGCCTGGAGTGCCCAGCCGATCCCCCTACCGAGGCGTGGAGTGCCCAGCTGATTCCCCTGCCGACACGTGGAGGGCCTGGCAGCTTTCCCTGCCAGCTTGTAACCCGCCAATAAATGCTATGCCTGCCCGATCTCCCTGCCAATGCCTGGAGTGCCCAGCCGATCCCCCTGCCGAGACGTGGAGTGCCCAGCCGATTCCCCTGCCGACGCGTGAAGTGCCCAGCCGATTACATTGTCAGCTGAAAACCCGCCAATAAATGATATGCCGGCCCGATCTCCCTGCCAAGGCATGGAGTGCCCGGCCGACCCCCCTGCCGAGAAATGGAGTGCCCAGCCGATTCCCCTGCCGACGCGTGGAGGGCCTGGCCGATCCCCTGCTAGCTGCTAGCCCGCCAATACGTGCCTGGCCGATCTACCTGCCAAGGCGTGGAGTGCCCAGCCGATTCCCCTGCCGACGCGTGGAGTGCTTAGCCGATTTCCCTGCCAGCTGATAACCCGATAAAAAAATTATATGCCGGCCAGATCTCCGTGCCAAGGCCTGGAGTGCCCAGCCGATCCCCCTGCCGAGGCGTGGAGTGCCCAGCTGATTCCCCTGCCGACACGTGGAGGGCCTGGCAGCTTTCCCTGCCAGCTTGTAACCCGCCAATAAATGCTATGCCTGCCCGATCTCCCTGCCAATGCCTGGAGTGCCCAGCCGATCCCCCTGCCGACGCGTGGAGTGCCCAGCCGATTCCATTGTCAGCTGATAACCCGCCAATAAATGATATGCCGGCCCGATCTCCCTGCCAAGGCTTGGAGTGCCTAGCCGACCCCCCTGCCGAGACGTGGAGTGCCCAGCCGATCCGCCTGCCGAGACGTGGAGTGCCCAGCCGATTCCCCTGCCGACGCGTGAAGTGCCCAGCCGATTCCATTGTCAGCTGATTACCCGCCAATAAATGATATGCCGGCCCGATCTCCCAGCCAAGGCCTGGAGTGCCCAGCCGACCCCCCTGCCGAGGCGTGGAGTGCCCAGCCGATTCCCCTACCGACGCGTGGAGGGCCTGGCCGATCCCCTGCTAGCTGATAACCCGCCAATACGTGCCTGGCCGATCTCCCTGCCAAGGCCTGGAGTGCCCAGCCGATCCCCCTGCCGAGGCCTGGAGTGCCCAGCCGATTCCCCTGCCGACGCGTGGAGTGCCTAGCCGATTCCCCTGCCAGCTGATAACCCGCTAATAAAAGTTATACCGCCCCGATCTCCCTGCCAATGCCTGGAGTGCCCAGCCGATCCCCCTACCGAGGCGTGGAGTGCCCAGCTGATTCCCCGGCCGACACGTGGACGGCCTAGCAGCTTTCCCTGCCAGCTTGTAACCCGCCAATAAATGCTATGCCGGCCCGATCTCCCTGCCAAGGCCTGGAGTGCCCTGCCGAGACGTGGAGTGCCCAGCCGATTCCCCTGCCGACGCGTGGAGTGCCTAGCTGATAACCCGCCAATAAATGCTATGACGGCCCGATCTCCCTGCCAAGGCCTGGAGTGCCCGGCCGACCCCCCTGACCAGGCGTGGAGTGCCTAGCCGATTCCCCTGCCGACGCGTTGAGTGCCTGGCCGATCCCCTGCTAGCTGCTAGCCCGCCAATACGTGCCTGGCCGATCTCCCTGCCAAGGCGTGGAGTGCCCAGCCGATTTCCCTGCCGACGCGTGGAGTGCTTAGCCGATTTCCCTGCCAGCTGATAACCCGATAAAAAAATTATATGCCGGTTAGATCTCCGTGCCAAGGCCTGGAGTGCCCGGCCGATCACCCTGCCGAGGCGTGGAGGGCCCAGCTGATTCCCCTGCCGACACGTGGAGGGCCTGGCAGCTTTCTATGCTATGCCTGCCCGATCTCCCTGCCAATGCCTGGAGTGCCCAGCCGATTCCCCTGCCGACGCGTGGAGTGCCCAGCCGATTCCATTGTCAGCTGATAACCCGCCAATAAATGATATGCCTGCCCGATCTCCCTGCCAATGCCTGGAGTGCCCGGCCGATCCCCCTGCCGAGCCTGGAGTCCCCAGCCGATCCCCCTGCCGAGGCGTGGAGTGCCCAGCCGATTCCCCTGCCGACGCGTGGAGTGCCTAGCCGATTCCCCTGCCAGCTGATAACCCGCCAATAAATGATATGCCGGCCCGATCTCCCTGCCAAGGCCTGGAGTGCCCGGCCGACCCCCCTGCCGAGAAGTGGAGTGCCCAGCCGATTCCCCTACCGACGCGTGGAGGGCCTGGCCGATCCCCTGCTAGCTGATAACCCGCCAATACGTGCCTGGCCGATCTCCCTGCCAAGGCCTGGAGTGCCCAGCCGATCCCCCTGCCGAGGCGTGGAGTGCCCAGCCGATTCCCCTGCCGACGCGTGGAGTGCCTAGCCGATTCCCCTGCCAGCTGATAACCCGCTAATAAATGATATACCGGCCCGATCTCCCTGCCAAGGCGTGGAGTGCCCGGCCGATTCCCCTGCCGACGCGTGGAGTGCCCAGCCAATTCCATTGTCAGCTGATAACCCCTCAATAAATGATATGCCGGCCCGATCTCCCTGCCAAGGCTTGGAGTGCCCGGCCGACCCTCCTGCCGAGACGTGGAGTGCCCAGCCGATTCCCCTGCCGACGCGTTGAGTGCCTAGCCGATTCCCCTGCTAGCTGATAACCCGCCAATACGTGCCTGGCCGATCTCCCTGCCAAGGCCTGGAGTGCCCAGCCGACCCCCCAGACGAGGCGTGGAGTGCCCAGCCGATCCCCCTGCCGAGGCGTGGAGTGCCCAGCCGATTCCATTGTCAGCTGATAACCCGCCAATAAATGATATGCCGGCCCGATCTCCCTGCCAAGGCTTGGAGTGCCTAGCCGACCCCCCTGCCGCGACGTGGAGTGCCCAGCCGATCCCCCTGCCGAGACGTGGAGTGCCCAGCCGATTCCCCTGCCGACGCGTGAAGTGCCCAGCCGATTCCATTGTCAGCTGATTACCCGCCAATAAATGATATGCCGGCCCGATCTCCCTGCCAAGGCCTGGAGTGCCCGGCCGACCCCCCTGCCGAAAAGTGGAGTGCCCAGCCGATTCCCCTGCCGACGCGTGAAGTGCCCAGCCGATTACATTGTCAGCTGAAAACCCGCCAATAAATGATATGCAGGCCCGATCTCCCTGCCAAGGCATGGAGGGCCCGGCCGACCCCCCTGCCGAGAAATGGAGTGCCCAGCCGATTCCCCTGCCGACGCGTGGAGGGCCTGGCCGATCCCCTGCTAGCTGCTAGCCCGCCAATACGTGCATGGCCGATCTCCCTGCCAAGGCGTGGAGTGCCCAGCCGATTCCCCTGCCGACGCGTGGAGTGCTTAGCCGATGGCCCGGCCAGCTGATAACCCGATAAAAAATTATATGCCGGCCAGATCTCCGTGCCAAGGCCTGGAGTGCCCAGCCGATCCCCCTGCCGAAGCGAGGAGTGCCCAGCTGATTCCCCTGCCGACACGTGGAGGGCCTGGCAGCTTTCCCTGCCAGCTTGTAACCCGCCAATAAATGCTATGCCTGCCCGATCTCCCTGCCAATGCCTGGAGTGCCCAGCCGATTCCCCTGCCGACGCGTGGAGTGCCCAGCCGATTCCATTGTCAGCTGATAACCCGCCAATAAATGATATGCCGGCCCGATCTCCCTGCCAAGGCCTGGAGTGCCCAGCCGATCCCCCTGCCGAGGCGTGGA
Source organism: Drosophila bipectinata (assembly GCF_030179905.1). Taxonomy (NCBI): domain Eukaryota; kingdom Metazoa; phylum Arthropoda; class Insecta; order Diptera; family Drosophilidae; genus Drosophila; species Drosophila bipectinata. Next base: position 17,602 of record NW_027223004.1, on the reverse strand, counting down.
GTGCCCAGCCGATCCCCCTGCCGAGGCGTGGAGTGCCCAGCCGATTCCCCTGCCGACGCGTGGAGTGCCCAGCCGATTCCATTGTCAGCTGATAACCCGCCAATAAATGATATGCCTGCCCGATCTCCCTGCCAATGCCTGGAGTGCCCGGCCGATCCCCCTGCCGAGGCGTGGAGTGCCCAGCCGATTCCCCTGCCGACGCGTGGAGTGCCTGGCCGATCCCCTGCTAGCTGATAACCCGCCAATACGTGCCTGGCCGATCTCCCTGCCAAGGCCTGGAGTGCCCAGCCGATCCCCCTGCCGAGGCGTGGAGTGCCCAGCCGATTCCCCTGCCGACGCGTGGAGTGCCTAGCCGATTCCCCTGCCAGCTGATAACCCGCCAATAAATGATATGCCGGCCCGATCTCCCTGCCAATGCCTGGAGTGCCCGGCCGATCCCCCTGCCCAGGCGTGGAGTGCCCAGCCGATTCCCCTGCCGACACGTGGAGGGCCTGGCAGCTTTTCCTGCCAGCTTGTAACCCGCCAATAAATGCTATGCCTGCCCGATCTCCCTGCCAATGCCTGGAGTGCCCGGCCGACCCCCCTGCCGAGGCGTGGAGTGCCCAGCCGATTCCCCTGCCGACGCGTGGAGTGCCCAGCCGATTCCATTGTCAGCTGATAACCCGCCAATAAATGATATGCAGGCCCGATCTCCCTGCCAAGGCCTGGAGTGCCCGGCCGACCCCCCTGCCGAGAAGTGGAGTGCCCAGCCGATTCCCCTGCCGACGCGTGGAGGGCCTGGCCGATCCCCTGCTAGCTGCTAGCCCGCCAATACGTGCCTGGCCGATCTCCCTGCCAAGGCGTGGAGTGCCCAGCCGATTCCCCTGCCGACGCGTGGAGTGCTTAGCCGATTTCCCTGCCAGCTGATAACCCGATAAAAAAATTATATGCCGGCCAGATCTCCGTGCCAAGGCCTGGAGTGCCCAGCCGATCACCCTGCCGAGGCGTGGAGTGCCCATCTGATTCCCCTGCCGACACGTGGAGGGCCTGGCAGCTTTCCCTGCCAGCTTGTAACCCGCCAATAAATGCTATGCCTGCCCGATCTCCCTGCCAATGCCTGGAGTGCCCAGCCGATTCCCCTGCCGACGCGTGGAGTGCCCAGCCGATTCCATTGTCAGCTGATAACCCGCCAATAAATGATATGCCGGCCAAATCTCCCTGCCAAGGCTTGGAGTGCCTAGCCGACCCCCCTGCCGAGACGTGGAGTGCCCAGCCGATCCCCCTGCCGAGACGTGGAGTGCCCAGCCGATTCCCCTGCCGACGCGTGAAGTGCCCAGCCGATTCCATTGTCAGCTGATTACCCGCCAATAAATGATATGCCGGCCCGATCTCCCTGCCAAGGCCTGGAGTGCCCGGCCGACCCCCCTGCCGAGAAGTGGAGTGCCCAGCCGATTCCCCTACCGACGCGTGGAGGGCCTGGCCGATCCCCTGCTAGCTGATAACCCGCCAATACGTGCCAGGCCGATCTCCCTGCCAAGGTCTGGAGTGCCCAGCCGTTCCCCCTGCCGCGGCGTGGAGTGCCCAGCCGATTCCCCTGCCGACGCGAGGAGTGCCTAGCCGATTACCCTGCCAGCTGATTACCCGCCAAAAAATGATATGCCGGCCCGATCTCCCCGACAACGCCTGGAGTGCCCAGTTGATCCCCCTGCCGACGCGTGGAGTGCCCAGCAAATTCCATTGTCAGCTGATAACCCCTTAATAAATGATATGCCGGCCCGATCTCCCTGCCAGGGCTTGGAATGCCTGGCCGACCCCCCTGCCGAGACGTGGAGTGCCCAGCCGATCCCCCTGCCGAGGCGTTGAGTGCCTAGCCGATTCCCCTGCTATCTGATAACCCGCCAATACGTGCCTGACCGATCTCCCTGCCAAGGCCTGGAGTGCCCAGCCGACCCCCCAGACGAGGCGTGGAGTGCCCAGCCGATCCCCCTGCCGAGACGTGGAGTGCCTAGCCGATTCCCCTGCCAGCTGATAACCCGCCAATAAATGATATGCCTGCCTGATCTCCCTGCCAATGCCTGGAGTGCCCGGCCGATCCCCCTGCCGAGGCGTGGATTGCCTAGCTGATTCCCCTGGCGACACGTGGAGGGCCTGGCAGCTTTCCCTGCCAGCTTGTAACCCGCCAATAAATGCTATGCCTGCCCGATCTCCCTGCCAATGCCTGGAGTGCCCAGCCGATCCCCCTGCCGAGACGTGGAGTGCCCAGCCGATTCCCCTGCCGACGCGTGAAGTGCCCAGCCGATTCCATTGTCAGCTGATAACCCGCCAATAAATGATATGCAGGCCCGATCTCCCTGCCAAGGCATGGAGTGCCCGGCCGACCCCCCTGCCGAGAAATGGAGTGCCCAGCCGATTCCCCTGCCGACGCGTGGAGGGCCTGGCCGATCCCCTGCTAGCTGCTAGCCCGCCAATACGTGCCTGGCCGATCTCCCTGCCAAGGCGTGGAGTGCCCAGCCGATTCCCCTGCCGACGCGTGGAGTGCTTAGCCGATTTCCCTGCCAGCTGATAACCCGATAAAAAAATTATATGCCGGCCAGATCTCCCTCCCAATGCCTGGAGTGCCCGGCCGATCCCCCTGCCGAGGCGTGGAGGGCCCAGCTGATTCCCCTGCCGACACGTGGAGGGCCTGGCAGCTTTCCCTGCCAGTTGGTAACCCGCCAATAAATGATGTGCCTGCCCGATCTCCCTGCCAAGACCTGGAGTGCCCGGCCGATCCCCTGCCGAGGCGTGGAATGCCCAGCCGATTGCCCTAGCCAGCTGATAACCCGCCAATAAATGATATGTCTTCCCGATCTCCCTGCCAAGGCCTGGAGTACCCAGCCGATCCCCCTGCCGAGACGTGGAGTGCCCAGCCGATCCCCCTGCCGAGACCTGGAGTGCCCAGCCGATTCCCCTGCCGACGCGTGAAGTGCCCAACCGATTCCATTGTCAGCTGATAACCCGCCAATAAATGATATGCCGGCCCGATCTCCCTGCCAAGGCCTGGAGTGCCCGGCCGACCCCCCTGCCGAGAAGTGGAGTGCCCAGCCGATTCCCCTACCGACGCGTGGAGGGCCTGGCCGATCCCCTGCTAGCTGATAACCCGCCAATACGTGCATGGCCGATCTCCCTGCCAAGGCGTGGAGTGCCCAGCCGATTCCCCTGCCGACGCGTGGAGTGCCTAGCCGATTCCCCTGCCAGCTGAGAACCCGATAATAAATTATATGCCGGCCAGATCTCCGTGCCAAGGCCTGGAGTGCCCAGCCGATCCCCCTGCCGAGACGTGGAGTGCCCAGCCGATTCCCCTGCCGACGCGTGGAGTGCCCAGCCGATTCCATTGTCAGCTGATAACCCGCCAATAAATGATATGCCGGCCCGATCTCCCTGCCAAGGCCTGGAGTGCCCGGCCGACCCCCCTGCCGAGAAGTGGACTGCCCAGCCGATTTCCCTACCGACGCGTGGAGGCCCTGGCCATCCCCTGCTAGCTGATAACCCGCCAATACGTGCCAGGCCGATCTCCCTGCCAGCTGATAACCCGCTAATAAATGATATACCGGCCCGATCTCCCTGCCAAGGCCTGGAGTGCCCAGCCAATTCCCCTGCCGACGCGTGGAGTGCCTAGTCGATTCCCCTGCCAGCTGATAACCCGCCAATAAATGATATGCCGGCCCGATTTCCCAGCCAAGGCCTGGAGTGCCCTGCCGAGACGTGGAGTGCCCAGCCGATTCCCCTGCCGACGCGTGGAGTGCCTAGCCGATCCCGTTCTAGCTGATAACCCTCCAATACGTGCTTGGCCGTTCTCCCTGTCAATGCCCGGAGTGCCCAGCCGACCCCCCTGCCGAGAAGTGGAGTGCCCAGCCGATTCCCCTACCGACGCGTGGAGGGTGGCCGATCCCCTGCTAGCTGATAACCCGCCAATACGTGCCTGGCCGATCCCCTGCCGAGGCGTGGAGTGCCCTGCCGATTCCCCTGCCGACGCGTGGAGTGCCTAGCCGATTCCCCTGCCAGCTGATAACCCGCCAATACGTGCTTGCCCGATCTCCCTGCCAAGGCCTGGAGTGCCCATCCGATCCCGCTGCCGAGGCGTGGAGTGCCCAGCCGATTCCCCTGCCGACGCGTGGAGTGCCTAGCTGATAACCCGCCAATAAATGATATGCCGGCCCGATCTCCCTGCCAAGGCCTGGAGTGCCCGGCCGACCCCCCTGACCAGGCGTGGAGTGCCCAGCCGATTCCCCTGCCGACGCGTGGAGGCCCTGGCCATCCCCTGCTAGCTGATAACCCGCCAATACGTGCCAGGCCGATCTCCCTGCCAGCTGATAACCCGCTAATAAATGATATACCGGCCCGATCTCCCTGCCAATGCCTGGAGTGCCCAGCCGATTCCCCTGCCGACGCGTGGAGTGCCCAGCCAATTTCATTGTCAGCTGATAACCCGCCAATAAATGATATGCCGGCCCGATCTCCCTGCCAAGGCTTGGAGTGCCTGGCCGACCCCCTGCCGAGGCGTGGAGTGCCCAGCCGATTCCCCTGCCGACGCGTGGAGTGCCTGGCCGATTCTTCTGCCAGCTGATAACCCGCCAATAAATGATATGCCTGCCCGATCTCCCTCCCAATGCCTGGAGTGCCCGGCCGATCCCCCTGCCGAGGCGTGGAGGGACCAGCTGATTCCCCTGCCGACACGTGGAGGGCAAGGCAGCTTTTTCTGCCAGTTGGTAACCCGCCAATAAATGATGTGCCTGCCCGATCTCCCTGCCAAGACCTGGAGTGCCCGGCCGATCTTCCTGCCGAGACGTGGAGTGCCCAGCCGATTCCCCTGCCGACGCGTGAAGTGCCCAGCCGATTACATTGTCAGCTGAAAACCCGCCAATAAATGATATGCCGGCCCGATCTCCCTGCCAAGGCCTGGAATGCCCGGCCGACCCCCCTGCCGAGAAGTGGAGTGCCCAGCCGATTCCCCTGCCGACGCGTGGAGGGCCTGGCCGATTCCATTGTCAGCTGATAACCCGCCAATAAATGATATGCCGGCCCGATCTCCCTGCCAAGGCCTGGAGTGCCCGGCCGACCACCCTGACCAGGCGTGGATTGCCCAGCCGATTCCCCTACCGACGCGTGGAGGGCCTGGCCGATCCCCTGATAGCTGATAACCCGCCAATACGTGCCTGGCCGATCTCCCTGCCAATGCCTGGAGTGCCCAGCCGATCCCCCTGCCGACGCGTTGAGTGCCTAGCCGATTCCCCTGCCAGCTGAGAACCCGATAATAAATTATATGCCGGCCAGATCTCCGTGCCAAGGCCTGGAGTGCCCAGCCGATCCGCCTACCGAGGCGTGGAGTGCCCAGCTGATTCCCCTGCCGACACGTGGAGGGCCTGGCAGCTTTCCCTGCCAGCTTGTAACCCGCCAATAAATGCTATGCCTGCCCGATCTCCCTGCCAATGCCTGGTGTGCCCAGCCGATTCCCCTGCCGACGCGTGGAGTGCCCAGCCGATTCCATTGTCAGGTGATAACCCGCCAATAATTGATATGCCGGCCCGATCTCCCTGCCAAGGCCTGGACTGCCCGGCCGACCCCCCTGCCGAGCCGTGGAGTGCCTAGCCGAATCCCCTGCGAGGCGTGGAGTGCGAAGCCGATTCCCCTGCCGACCCGTGAAGTGCCCGGCCGATTCCACTGCAAGCTGATAACCCGCCAATAAATGATATGCCGGCCCGATCTCCCTGCCAAGGCCTGGAGTGCCCGGCCGACCCCCCTGACCAGGCGTGGAGTGCCCAGCCGATTCCCCAACCGACGCGTGGAGGGCCTGGCCGATCCCTTGCTAGCTGATAACCCGCCAATACGTGCCTGGCCGATCTCCCTGCCAAGGCCTGGAGTGCCCGGCCGATCCCCCTGCCGACGCGAGGAGTGCCTAGCCGATTCCCCTGCCAGCTGATAAGCCGCCAATAAATGATATGCCTGCCCGATCTCCCTGCCAATGCCTGGAGTGCCCGGCCGATCCCCCTGCCGAGGCGTGGAGGGACCAGCTGATTCCCCTGCCGACACGTGGAGGGCCAGGCAGCTTTTCCTGCCAGCTGATAACCCGCTAATAAATGATATGCTGGCCCGATCGCCCTGCCAAGGCCTGGAGTGCCCGGCCGACCCCCCTGACCAGGCGTGGAGTGCCCAGCCGATTCCATTGTCAGCTGATAACCCGCCAATAAATGATATGCCGGCCCGATCTCCCTGCCAAGGCTTGGAGTGCCTGGCCGACCCCCCTGCCGAGACGTGGAGTGCCCAGCCGATTCCCCTGCCGACGCGTTGAGTGCCTAGCCGATTCCCCTGCTAGCTGATAACCCGCCAATACGTGCCTGGCCGATCTCCCTGCCAAAGCCTGGTGTCCCCAGCCGACCCCCCTGCCGAGACGTGGAGAGCCCAGCCGATTTCCCTGCCGACGCGTGAAGTGCCCAGCCGATTCCATTGTCAGCTGATAACCCGCCAATAAATGATATGCCGGCCCGATCTCCCTGCCAAGGCTTGGAGTGCCCGGCCTACCCCCCTGCCGAGAAGTGGAGTGCCCAGCCGATTCCCCTACCGACGCGTGGAGGGCCTGGCCGATCCCCTGCTAGCTGATAACCCGCCAATACGTGCCTGGCCGATCTCCCTGCCAAGGCCTGGAGTGCCCAGCCGATCCCCCTGCCGAGGCGTGGAGTGCCCAGCCGATTCCCCTGCCAGCTGATAACCCGATAATAAATTATGTGCCGGCCAGAACTCCGTGCCAAGGCCTGATGTGCCCAGCCGATCCCCCTGCCGAGGCGTGGAGTGCCCAGCTGATTCCCCTGCCGACACGTGGAGGGCCTGGCAGCTTTCCCTGCCAGCTTGTAACCCGCCAATAAATGCTATGCCTGCCCGATCTCCCTGCCAATGCCTGGAGTGCCCAGCCGATTCCCCTGCCGACGCGTGGAGTGCCCAGCCGATTCTATTGTCAGCTGATAACCCGCCAATAAATGATATGCCGGCCCGATCTCCCTGCCAAGGCTTGGAGTGCATGGCCGACCCCCCTGCCGAGACGTGGAGTGCCCAGCCGATCCCCCTGCCGAGACGTGGAGAGCCCAGCCGATTTCCCTGCCGACGCGTGAAGTGCCCAGCCGATTCCATTGTCAGCTGATAACCCGCCAATAAATGATATGCCGGCCCGATCTCCCTGCCAATGCTTGGAGTGCCCGGCCTACCCCCCTGCCGAGAAGTGGAGTGCCCAGCCGATTCCCCTGCCGACGCGTGGAGTGCCCAGCCGATTCTATGTAACGCTTGTATCTGTTAGCAGAAATGTAGTGGGGAGAGGTGCGCCATCTAGGAGAGGAGTTTCGAACGAGAAAGGGGCACAAAGAGATTAGAAGGAGCGCAACCGGGAAAGATGGCAGAATTTTCCGTTGGGGCAGTGTCTCTCGGGGCATAGGCCATGGAGGGATCAGCGCCAAATTCTGGCGTCAGGGCACTCATTCTCTCAGTGCGTCTCCTCTGGGCTGGTCAAGTGAATTTTCCTCATCAGAAATTGTCATCAGAATTCATCAGAAATCTCTCAGAATTGTTTGGAAAAAAAAAACGACAACGACCACAACCGGAGGCGCTGGTGTCCAAGGGCAAGCAGAGTGTAAAGGAGTCCACCGGTTTGTGGCCAAGAATCCGTCGAGGTAAGGAAAGGCGACGGGTCGGTTAGGAGTCTTGGTAAAAGTTTTTTTTCTTGCATTAGGGTCGGCGTCAAGGCAAATAGCTGCCGGAGGGAAATTCGGAAGCCCACGGAAGCCACGGAATTTCGGAGGAGTTCCAGTGGGTTCCGGATCATCGCCAAGAACAACCCCAAAAATCGAAAAGCAGAGGAAGAAAAAGACTAAGAAAAAGACTCGGTCAGCAGGTTGGAGTTCGTTTCGGTAGGCACACCATCGAACCTTGGCTCGAGCTGGCAGTTGAGTGCCAACCGCGCTTGGCAGAGCGCATTTCCTCGCCGCGATCATAGAATTCGGGCAAAGTTATAAATTTTCCGGCGGAAAAGTGACCCGATTGCGACCCGGGGTGTCGGAGGCGTCCAACGACCCTGGCGCGGTAAACCGGAGCCGTTCCAACACGGGAAAACCGGGGCTGCCGAATCCACGTGGGATTTCGGCCGGCTGAGAGGTGTTAGTCTAAGTAGTTTTAAATTCTATTAGTGTTAAGTAATAAGTTTTGTGGTGGGCTATGGCCAAATGGATGTCGAGCGAAAAGAAAACATAATTTAAAGAGTGGAAGATTGGCCAAAGAGGTTCGAGAAGGTCACCTAACCTTTTAAAAGAAAAAAAGAGAAGAGGAAAGAAAAAAAAGAAGAAGAAAATCTTGTGCTAAGAATTTTCCAACCCCCCAATGATTTGTGTGTCCCCCTAGTTAATTTTCCTTGTTTTTTTAAGCGTAAGTGATTTCTAAGATTTTCAGCCGCTCCAGTCCGGTGAAAGCGCTTTCAACGATGGATGCAACAAGGCAGGGGTGAGTGAAAAATTGCCCAAATTAAACTAAATTTCAAGGTTGAAAGCAAATGAAGTAGCTATGTTCATAACAAGAAAAAGGCAAGGAATATTCGCTAATGACCACTTTAGATTTTTAAAATAAAAAAAGAAAGTAAAAAGGAAAATCTTTGAATATATGGTTAGTCCGTCAGACCATCCGATCGAACCATTTAGCTAAGAAATTTCACTCATGTTCGAGCGCAAGTTCGTTTACATGTTCGAGGTGTTCGTCGTGTAACTTTATTGTATGTATTTTTCTTGTATAAAAATCTTGCTTGCGTCCGTTTTGGTTATTCATTTCTTTTTTAGAATCCAATTATTTTAATCATTTAGGCTTAATTTCGTTAAACGTCTTCTCGCCGTCTATGAATGCTTTATTTGGTATATTTAGTTATTATTTAGATTTTACCCCATAGGAAATTAGTCAAAAGGGAATGTACTTCTTAGGAGCTAAGCGAATCTTTTCTTATATATCAATTTTTAGAATTTAAATAAATATTATAATGCATTAAAAACAATGTTTTGACCCGGCATAACAGTCCCCCCTTGAGGCCGCCGAAGCAGGGGCTATCGCAGATATAATGGGCTTTGACCCAGGGAGCTGATAGCCAAAGGCAGGGTGGGCAAACTAAGTCTCGGTAGATCGGAGGCTTAAGGGCTCGGCGGAAGGACGGATGCGGAGGAACCCCTTTTTCTTTCATTATATAAATTTCCAGAATCAGATCAATCGATGGCTGAAATGAGTAGCCAACCTCTTCGCTTGCCCCATGCACGCAAAATTTTTATGGGATGATGAGGAAAGGCACCTCGGGGGGCGTGGCAAGAATACCACCCCAATAGCTGGCGAGCCAGAGCCGGAAGAGATCGATCACTGCGTGCGGCACCCCTCCCGAACATGACACCTCGCCTGGAGCTGGGATTTCTTATTTTTTTTAAGAATCCCAAGTATGCCAATCATCATTGTTATAAATGGCGCCCAACTTCAGGGCCACGTTATGCGACGTAGCTCACCATCACAACTACTCATTTTGGCCAGAGTTTGCAAAACAGATCTCACATTAGGAAAATCAATTAATTTTATTGGTTGATATAGCCGCAAGTGGAGTTGGATCTCGTTTTGTAGCTCATACTATTTTCAACCTCGTTCGAATTTCGATCAGCCGCATAGGAAACGGATAGACCAAGTACTGAGAGGTAGGGTCGTTCGGCCACGGTTTGACCTAAACTCGAGCGAGTGCGAAAAGAAAATCCCTTTTAGAACACACTCTATCCACATCAGGTCCTTACGTTTTGTCATCATACGCATAGGAATTGCAGGCATTGATGGGCTACTTACAACCGCATTGCCTGACCACGGATGATGATAGAACGCACAGAACTACTCAATTTAAAATATAAAAGCAACAGCATTAGTTTTCTCAAGTAAAAAGTCGCTTTGGAATTGCAGCAATTATTTTCATAATGAAGTAGTAGCTGACCACGAAATAATGGGAAAACTAAGTTCTTAGCGCATGTGTTCGAAGCTCGGATTATAGGCAAAAGCGATCGCTCGCAATTGCCTAACCGCTGTCGGAAAGCAGCATTTGTTGTTGGTGTAAGCGCACAAACAACAGGTGTTAAGCGCCACTCACGTTTTTTTTATTCTTTTCTTTTCCTTCGCATGCAGGTCTTGTCTCAAGGGGTATAGTTATGCTCAGGGTCAATTATTTTATGATATATTTGTCGTTTGCGATTTTAGTTTTTTTTCTTGGTCTTTGCCGTGATTTGAAAAAAAGAAAACACTATTTTATTATTATTATACAAAAACAAAAAAAAAAAAAAAAAAACATACATTAAAACATTATTATTATTATTATATTTATTTTTATATATACAATATTTATTATATTTATTTATTATATTTATTTTTATATTTATTTATTATTTAAATCAGGCGATCACAGCAGTTGGTTTGTTCCAACGGTTAGATCAAACCGAAGTTAAGCTAGGTCAGTTCTGCATTGGTTCGAGTAAACCAAAGTGGGAAGCAAAAGAGTCAGCTGATCCAACGAAAAGTACATTGACCTTTTCGGTCGGTGAAATCCCATAGTACAGCTGTTTGAACTTCTTTTTGTCATTTTGAGTTATATTTGTTTTAGATTTATTCGTAAATTAATCTTAATATTAATAATAGTTAATCTGCCATTAACCAGTCATGCCAAATCCCGAAGAAAATGCGGCACAAAAGTGTCCTTTGTGTGAGTCTACCTTAGATGGGGGAAAAACGTACAAAACCAAATGTGGTCATGTTTTCCATCAGTCCTGCATTGCAGGCTATGCCAAAAGTAAAACAACATGTCCGATTTGTAACACAGTATGCTTCGAGAAATTTGATACTCCATCTCAAAACACTAGGTCGACTAGAGGGCAGACGTTAGATTCTACGCCCAGTGGCTCGTCAGGGGCAGCAGCGTTGGGATTAGCTCAGAAAGAGTTAATTCAAAGCACAATTGTAGACGCTGTAAAGTCCATGCAGAATGAGTTGTTGACAGAATTATCGGAAAGAATGGCCAGGTTGATTGAAGCCAATCTTCCGGCATCAGTTCCAGCGGTAGAAGTTTCCAACCCGGATGTAGCACTTGGAAGGAATTCCTTAGACCGAATTCCACTAGGCAGTATGGATGAACCAATAGGGTCCATTCGCGAAACACCCAGGAGTAACCACTCAGACCTAAGCCAGAGGCCCGACAAAGTAGGCCATATTTTAAATAGTTGGAAGTTGAGGTTTAGTGGAAATCCCGAAGGTCTTAGTGTCGATAATTTTATTTACCGAGTAGAAGCCCTCACTAGACAAACGCTGGAAGGTAATTTTTCAATTTTAAGCAGCAATGCTAGCCTTCTATTTGAAGGGAAAGCGAGAGAATTCTACTGGAGGTACCATAAAAATACCCAGGAATTGCGTTGGGATTTTCTTTGTACTGCGCTAAGGAGGCAATTCAGAGATGCGCGGACGGACTTAGATATCCGAGAAGCCACTCGGGATAGGAAGCAGCGGGAAAGGGAAGGATTCGATTCGTTCTATAATGCAATAAGGGAGTTAATGTACCACCTGGACATGCCACTAACCAAAATGGAAGTGGTGGAAATTTTAAAGAGAAATTTAAGGCCAGAAATAAGGCATGAAATTCTTAATATTCCAGTCCGGTCGGTAGAAAATTTAAGAGCAATATGCCGGCGCAGGGAAAATTTCTTAGAAGACGTCCGAAAATCCCAAGGATATCAGAAAGTGGTGCCGTTTCGCAAGCAAGTTTCCGAGTTGGTTGAGGAGATGATGGATGCTGAGGAATTCGCAGAAGGCGAAGTGAATGGTGAAGTCTGTGCAATGGCGCTAATATGCTGGAATTGTCGCAAAGAAGGCCATCGCCACAAGCAATGTCGAATGAAGCGCAAAGTTTTTTGCTTCGGCTGTGGCGCCCCAAACAACTACCACCATACTTGTCCGAATTGTTTAAAAAACGGGAAAGCGAACACTTTCAGCGGTCGACAGCAGACAAGTGTTCCGAAGGACAAGTCGACAAACGGGGACCTGAACTAGTATGTCCAGTTCAGATTTTAGAAGATCCTGCGAGATCACCTATATCTGATCCGATCAAGGAATCTTGGCCAGATCTGGGCGTTCCACAAGTCGCAGGTTTAATACCGAATGGGAAGCAAAAAGGATTGTCTAGAAATACTAAAAGAATAAGGTCCTATTGGAATAATGTTAAGACTATAAATACGATTAGGTTCAAAAACAATGATAATCGTCCGTATGCCGAGGTCATGCTCCTAGATAGGGATAGTAGTTGGTCTATTAGACACGGGGGCGGCTATTAATGTGATTGGGGGGAAATTGGCAGAACAGTTAATACGAAGTAAAGTTCCAGTTCAAAAGAGTAACAACGGTCGCTACCACGGCAGATGGTCAAAAACAGGTCGTACTAGGGAAGCTTCAAACAGCGTAAAGTACAAGGAAGAAACCAAGGAGCTCGAGTTCGTTATCATTTCGGCCCTGAATCAGGATTTGTACTTGGGGATCACCTTCTGGACAGCATTTAGTTTGCTGCCGTCTTCCATGCAAATATCTGAGATCGCGTCAAATTCACATGATCTGACGGATAGTCAGCGATGCAGCCTAAGCGAAGTAATAGGGAAATTTCCTTCGTTTGCCTCATCGGGATTAGGAAAGACAACTTTCATTTCTCACGAAATCGACGTAGGGGATGCGAAGCCAATCAAACAACGTCATTTTCCGGTGTCACCAGCGGTCGAAAAGCTTCTTTACCAAGAAATCGATCGAATGTTGGAAATGGGGGTGATTGAGGAGTCCCAGAGTGCGTGGTCCTCGCCCGTTGTCCTAGTACAAAAACCCGGGAAAGTAAGGTTGTGCTTGGACAGTCGTAAAGTCAACGCTGCTACCAAAAAGGATGCTTATCCTTTACCCCAAATCGATGGAATTTTATCCCGACTTCCAAAGGCAATGTATATCTCCAGCCTCGATTTGAAAGATGCCTATTGGCAGATCCCGTTGGACCCGAAATCTCGGGATAAGACAGCCTTTACAATTCCGGGAAAACCGTTGTATCAATTTAAAGTGATGCCATTCGGTTTAACCAACGCGTCTCAAACGATGACTCGGTTAATGGACAAAGTTATCCCGCCTGAGCTTAGGAACGAGGTCTTTGTCTATTTAGACGATCTCTTGGTAGTCTCAGATACCTTTGAAACCCACATGAAGGTTCTGAGTGTGGTGGCCGAGCAAATGAAACTAGCTGGACTCACACTAAACGTGGAGAAAAGTAAATTTTGCGTGAGAACTGTAAAATATCTTGGGCATATCGTGGGAGAAGGGACTATACGAACTGATCCAGAGAAAATATCGGCAATGGCAGACTTTCCACTTCCCCAAAATTTAAAATCGCTTCGGCGTTTTCTTGGCATGGTGGGGTGGTATCGCAAATTCATCAACAACTTCGCATCAGTATCGGCTCCACTTACTGACTTATTGAAGCCAAGAAAGAAATTCGAAATGACTCCGGAGGGAGAGAAGGCGTTTTTCTTGCTTAAGGATATGCTTTGCTCCGCTCCAGTCTTACGCAGCGCGGATTTCACCAGACCCTTCTTCGTGCAATGCGATGCAAGCAAGTCTGGAGTGGGAGGCGTGCTGGTGCAAAAGACAGATCAGAGTGACGAGTATCCCATTGCTTTTGTATCAAAAAAATTAAACAAAGCCCAAAGGAATTATTCGGTCACTGAACAGGAGTGTCTCGCGGCCATAATTAGCATCAAGCGTTTCCGGCCGTATATAGAAGGACATGAGTTTACAGTGATTACGGATCATGCTTCACTCAAATGGCTTATGAGTCAGACTGATCTTCACTCGCGACTAGCTCGATGGGCCTTAAAGTTGCAAGGATTCACGTTCAAAATTGAACACAGAAGTGGGAAAATGAATGTGGTACCGGATGCTCTAGGGTCAATGAGGCTGAATTGGCAGCTATAGAGGCGAGACACGGGCTTTTAATAGATCTGCAAGCACCGGAGTTCAAGTCGGCGAAGTATTTAGAAATCGCAGAGAAAGTCAAGGCCAATCAAAATCAATTGCCAGATTTGAAAGTGGTAGATGGACTCGTTTATCGGAGAACAGAACATGCAACGGGAGATCAGATGCATGATATTTTCAATTGGAAATTATGGATTCCCGAGGAGCTAGTTGCCGAGGTTCTAAGAAAAAATCATGACGAGCCTCTAGCTTCTCATGGAGGTATTCACAAAACGTTGGAAAGGGTGAGGCGTTATTACTATTGGCCAGGGTTAGTCAACGACGTGAGGGCGTATACGCAAGCTTGTGAAGTTTGCAAATCCACCAAGGCCTCAAATAAAACTCAACGACCTCCAATGGGTGTGGCTCCTGTATCAGAGCGATTTTTCCAGCGTCTTTATATAGATTTTCTCGGTCCGTACCCTCGGTCTCGGAGTGGGAACATCGGAATCTTTATAGTATTGGACCATTACTCCAAGTTTGTATTTTTAAAAGCGGTAAAAAAATTCACGGCAGACGTAGTCACTAAATATCTCCAGCAAGATCTTTTCCACACTTTTGGCGTACCGGAAACCATTGTATCCGATAATGGAACGCAGTTCAGGGCTGAGACTTTTCAGAAATTGCTAAGGCAATATTCTGTTTCACACACTTTGACCGCGGCTTATTCGCCCCAGTCGAACGCCTCGGAGAGGGTTAACCGATCAGTCATCGCAGCAATAAGATCTTATGTTAGACCTGATCAAAAAGATTGGGACGAGCAACTCAGCAGTATTTGCTGCGCTCTCCGTACTGCGGTTCATTCGGCGTTGGGTACTAGCCCTTATTATATGGCATTCGGCCAGAATTTCGTCTCCTCAGGGTCATCCTATAAACTTTTGAGAGCTTTAGGGTTGTTGGAGGACAGGTCTTTGGCGTTTTCAAAAGAGGACTCTTTGGAAATAGTCCGGAAGAAGGCTTGTGAGGTTCTGAGAAAACAGAATGAGAAGAATGAGCGTCAGTATAACCTGCGGGCTAGAGAGGTTGCTTATAAAGAAGGGCAAGAGATATTTTACAGAAATTTTAAACAGAGCAATTTTGCGGCCGGATACAGTGCCAAATTAGGCCCAGCATTCATAAAAGCTAGAGTGCGAAAAAGAGTTGGAAACTCATGCTATGAGTTAGAGGATCTGCAAGGCCATCTCCTGGGAAAATTTCATGCAAAGGACATGAGACAGTAGCCAAGGCAGATACAAGCTGTTGGTGGAATCTGTCTTAGGGTGTCAAACCCCAAGTCAGATTCTTGGCGGAGGGGCTTTGTAACGCTTGTATCTGTTAGCAGAAATGTAGTGGGGAGAGGTGCGCCATCTAGGAGAGGAGTTTCGAACGAGAAAGGGGCACAAAGAGATTAGAAGGAGCGCAACCGGGAAAGATGGCAGAATTTTCCGTTGGGGCAGTGTCTCTCGGGGCATAGGCCATGGAGGGATCAGCGCCAAATTCTGGCGTCAGGGTAATCATTCTCTCAGTGCGTCTCCTCTGGGCTGGTCAAGTGAATTTTCCTCATCAGAAATTGTCATCAGAATTCATCAGAAATCTCTCAGAATTGTTTGAAAAAAAAACGACAACGACCACGACCGGAGGCGCTGGTGTCCAAGGGCAAGCAGAGTGTAAAGGAGTCCACCGGTTTGTGGCCAAGAATCCGTCGAGGTAAGGAAAGGCGACGGGTCGGTTAGGAGTCTTGGTAAAAGTTTTTTTCTTGCATTAGGGTCGGCGTCAAGGCAAATAGCTGCCGGAGGGAAATTCGGAAGCCCACGGAAGCCACGGAATTTCGGAGGAGTTCCAGTGGGTTCCGGATCATCGCCAAGAACAACCCCAAAAATCGAAAAGCAGAGGAAGAAAAAGACTAAGAAAAAGACTCGGTCAGCAGGTTGGAGTTCGTTTCGGTAGGCACACCATCGAACCTTGGCTCGAGCTGGCAGTTGAGTGCCAACCGCGCTTGGCAGAGCGCATTTCCTCGCCGCGATCATAGAATTCGGGCAAAGTTATAAATTTTCCGGCGGAAAAGTGACCCGATTGCGACCCGGGGTGTCGGAGGCGTCCAACGACCCTGGCGCGGAAAACCGGAGCCGTTCCAACACGGGAAAATCAGTGCTGCCGAATCCACGTGGGATTTCGGCCGGCTGAGAGGGGTTAGTTTAAGTAGTTTTAAATTCCATTAGTGTTAAGTCATAAGTTTTGTGGTGGGCTATGGCCAAACGGATGTCGAGCGAAAAGAAAACATAATTTAAAGAGTGGAAGATTGGCCAAAGAGGTTCGAGGGGTCACCTAACCTTTTAAAAGAAAAAAAGAGAAGAGAAAAGAAAAAAAAGAAGAAGAAAATCTTGTACTAATAATTTTCCAACGCCCCCAATGATTTGTGTGTCCCCCTAGTTAATTTTCCTTGTTTTTTTTAGTGTAAGTGATTTCTAAGATTTTCAGCCGCTCCAGTCCGGTGAAAGCGCTTTCAACGATGGATGCAACAAGGCAGGGGTGAGTGAAAAATTACCCAAATTAAACTAAATTTCAAGGTTGAAAGCAATTGAAGTAGCTATGTTCATAACAAGAAAAAGGCAAGGAATATTCGCTAATGACCACTTTAGATTTTTAAAATAAAAAGAAAGTAAAAAGGAAAATCTTTGAATATATGGTTAGTCCGTCAGACCACCCGATCGAACCATTTAGCTAAGAAATTTCACTCATGTTCGAGCGCAAGTTCGTTTACATGTTCGAGGTGTTCGTCGTGTAACTTTATTGTATGTATTTTTCTTGTATAAAAATCTTGCTTGCGTCCGTTTTGGTTATTCATTTTTTTATAGAATCCAATTAATTTAATCATTTAGGCTTAATTTCGTTAAACGTCTTCTCGCCATTCATGAATGCTTTATTTGGTATATTTAGTTATTATTTAGATTTTACCCCATAGGAAATTAGTCAAAAGGGAATGTACTTCTTAGGAGCTAAGCGAATCTTTTCTTATATATCAATTTTTAGAATTTAAATAAATATTATAATGAATTAAAAACAATGTTTTGACCCGACATAACAGTCCCCCTTGAGGCCGCCGAAGCAGGGGCTATCACGGAGATAATGGGCTTTGACCCAGGGAACAGATAGCCAAAGGCAGGGTGGGCAGACTAAGTCTTGATAGATCAGAGGCTTAGGGGCTCGGCGGAAGGACGGATGCGGAGGAACCCCTTTTCTTTTAATTATGTAGAATTCCAGTAGCAGAACAATCGATGGCTGAAATGAGTAGCCAACCTCTTCGCTTGCCCCATGCACGCAAAATTTTTATGGGATGATGAGGAAAGGCACCTCGGGGGGCGTGGCAAGAATACCACCCCAATAGCTGGCGAGCCAGAGCCGGAAGAGATTGATCATTGCGTGCGGCACCCCTCCCGAACATAACACCTCGCCTGGAGCTGGGATTTCTTATTTTTTTTATGAATCCCAAGTATGCCAATCATCATTGTTATATCTATTGTCAGCTGATAACCCGCCAATAAATGAT